>NW_025831856.1:0-1373 GCF_002878395.1 Capsicum annuum | reverse complement strand
TTTCATCTTGCTAAATACTGTTTTTAATTGTGTGACATGTTACATATACAGACCGTTTGGTCGTTTATGGTGGGATGAAACTGTCCCAACAATTGTGATGAGAGTTAAACTACATAATCAGGCATCTTCTTCTCTTTGCCATCTTATTCAATCCATAGAATTAGCTTGTATCATCCTAAAGACTTTTCTTTTATTCTTGTACTCCTTTCAGACCATAATACATCTACTACAAGATAGAGTTCTCACTATTCGTGAAAATGCAAGGCTCCAAGGTTTTTCGGACTATTACAAGTTAATAGGTCCAATAAAAGAAAGGTATAGCATTGACTAACATCTAACCATTTGGTAGAAGATCTAATTTTTGTGTAAGGCTGATGAATAATGACCGAGGAACACAACAAAGTTTCAAATTGCCAGCTCAAATATTAGTTGATTTCTGCAGGTTTCCAAACATATGGGCATTGCGATTAGTACGTGAATTATTACAATGGAATACTGTAAGATGTCTTTAAACAGTCAATGATAAAACCTAAATTTGATGCATATGTTGTCTATTTGTGTTTCAGGCTGTTGATTCTGCATTATGTTGGACTGCATCTTTCATTTCAGGAAGATTGACGAAGTGTTGATGAGGCTCTAAAGCACCCCTACTTCTCGCAAAGGTGATAAAAATTTTAGGTGGTATACCTATTTCCGTATGAACAGCTAAAAGAAACACAACCTGCAGACCTTTTACTGAAGGTCTGTGATTTAAGTGAACCAGATATTCTTGGCCAATATTTTACATCCATTGCCTTCTACTCAAACCATACATATATACTATTTTTTGATACATATATTTATACAGAGTTTTGATCCTTTGTCGCTAGGGAGAAATAATTGCAATGGTACTCTACACGCATACACTGACCTTTAAATTGTGGATCCACTTCTGTTGTCATGAAAAGTTTAAAATGACTTGCCAATGAATTAAATAGTATTTTTTTACTTTTTTTATTTGTAGCATGGCAGTGAATGGGCTGATGTTCATGGTTGCAGTGGGGTTCAATGTTGTTGCTAGGTCAGTTTTCTTTCTTTACTACCCATTAACCATTTATTGTATAAATATTCTATTTAAATTATATATAATGATAGTTCAAATCACTTCCTCTTTCCTATTACACAGGATTTACCCAGGTCTGTGGTCTGCAATGTTCATGGTGTAAACCCGAACTTTCTAAAAATTGGAGAAAAATGGCCGCAGAAAGGCAAAGTAGTCAGCAAGTTTTCTCTAAAGGTGCATGCTTCTTAGGAAAAATGGTTTGGGCGAAAGGCTACAGGGATTTGATAGACCTGTTAGCAAAGCACAAAAGTGACCTTGATGGTTTTAATAT
>NW_025831855.1:0-1311 GCF_002878395.1 Capsicum annuum | reverse complement strand
CCGACAAGTACTTCTAGGAATACCATTAAACATAGGATTATAAATTGGTTGAATATAATGAATAAAGGCATCAGAAGAAGGAAAACTAAAAGGCAAACAATCCACAACTACCATTTTAGTTATTTCTTTTTGGTCCCTCAATTTATTATATTTCTTCATTACCTCACCGGTTGCTGGGTCCATTCTAGTTTGCGTTAGCCCACCAACATCTGCACCACCTCGTGCAATATTTATCTCTCTTTCGTGAGCATCACCTAAATGTCTCACTAACATACCCGTACCCCCTTGCTTGCCTCCGCTTTTATGCTTATATATTTATTGACAAATATTGCATTGCACCTCAGTATCTGATATACGTTCAAAAAATTTCCATGCAATACTAGTTGTTTTACGAGCTCTTGAGGTACGGGGAGGACGGGGAGGGAGATTAACCGATTCAGATCTAACGTTAGCATTTCCTACTGCGGGTGTCTCACCAATATTTTCATCATCTTCGTTTAAATTAACCGCATCCACTTCATTTTCTTCTTCTATATCGTAATTTTCCTGAGCTTCTACATAATCCATATCGTGGGCACCTACACCTAAAGGTACGCCTACTTCTTCCTCAAAAGATTGACTAAGCGGTGCCGGAGGCACACGGGTATATCTACTACTTGAAGTACCTCTACTGCAAGTAATTCACTTTTTACTACCAACTTTTTACTACCACTATAGCTTCCCGGATAAAAATTTTTAACACCTTTAGTAGCGAGGTTTCTTAATTTATCCATAATATAAATTAAACTAAAAAAATTCAAAAATACACAACTATAATAAAATTAAATATTCAACAATTAATACACTAAATAAAAATTAAAAGAAAGAGATGGAACGACAATATCAAATTTTGGAAGTATCCGAAGATTGCGACTTTAGAACCTTCCACTCGTACTTTGTAATCGCAAAATTAAAAAATTAAAGTTAGCACTTTAGGAAATTAAATATATAGAATGTTTGTGAATTGAGAATTGAGAGGGAATGAGAATTGAGAGAATGAAAAATTGTATGGAAAATGATTTGAAATTGTAGGGTATTTATAGAAATTTTTTTGTGGGTTAAAAAATAATTTTAAAAGTATTTTTTTTTTTAATAATAAATGCCAAACTAGCCGTTTGGACCCAAAAAAGGGTATGTGGCCGTTGGGCCAACGGCTAGTTTGGGCCTAAACGGTACAAAGCCCTTTTAGAAGAAAAATAAATCCGGGCAGGTTAATCGGCGGGCCCAGACCGGGCCGAACCAAAAAAAATAAATGGGCCTGGTATCCGGTAC
>NW_025831854.1:0-1335 GCF_002878395.1 Capsicum annuum | reverse complement strand
GATTCTTTTCGTATATAATATAACGGAAGGTCATAGAGGAGGTGAAGCTACACCTCTCTATGGTCTCCATTCATCTTTCTCTTTTTTCTCTCTTTTTAAAATTTTTTTTCTCTTTATCTATCTATTTATGTTATTTAATTAGGTAAAAAATATGTAGATTCAATTAATCAACTTTTCACCTTCCATTACAATTATCTTCTTAATTGAATATCTTAATATGCATTCATGTATAACCTTTTGGTATCCTTTCTATCTTTTTAGAACATCATCATAAACATAGAGCATTTAAATTCATTGGTTCCATTATTTTCTTAAATTTTTTTTTTTTTGGGTTATCGAATTCCATTATGAATCTTATTAACAATGTTATTATAGTGTTATTGTAATGCAGGAAGCATTTCTTTTTAACTTCAAATTTTTTAAGCATGAGCTTGGTGTTACTATTGTATATGCAAATATCTTACAAAGTTTTTGAATATTCCATCAAAAGATTAGGCAATAGACTGATAATTATCATGCAATCTTTCTTGTAGGTCCCTAATTCTTTTTTAATGTTGCATTTTGTCACACCCCCGGTTTTTCACCGCGTCCGACCCCGCTAGGGAGTTGGTTTTGGAGAAAATGGTTTTTCCGATTAAAGTGACGTTTTGAAAAGGGATTACTTTATTTACAGAGCCGCCACTTGGAATTGAGTTTAGGTGTTCCAAGTCACCTTATTGAATCCCTATTCAAAAGGAAATGACTCTTCAATTTTTATTTTTCCGTCTGTAAACTACAAATCCGGGTAAGAAATTCTGTTGACCGAGGGGAAGGTGTTAGGCACCCCTCGAGTCCCGTGGTTTTAGCACAGTCGCTTTAATGACTTACGGCTTAAATTAATTTTTTTTTTAGGATTTATAATATTTGTTAACCTAAAAGTTGTTTGCCTCCCGCCTTTAATTTATTTTGAAATCATTTCTTATATTGACGTGTGGCTTACCGATAGTAGTACTTTTCGGCCTCACCACAAATTTTGGCACGTTTCTCGCGCCTTGGAGGCATTTATAAGTCGTCCCTATTTTCCTAATCTGAACATGCACGTAATGGGTTTAAAACCTCCCCAACCCAATTCAATTAGCTTCGGATGGTAAATTAATTTAATTATGACGAATGGTCGGTAGCAGGGCTTTCCAACTTCATCGTCAATTTTTGTTTGTACATAGAATTTTAAATTTCTTGAGGTTAAGAACCGAACCCATTTTTACGACATATGACTTATCGTACTTACTTCTCACGAATGATTTTTAAATTTTTTTTTTTTTTTTATCAATTATAATGGGACTTGAATAAAATCGT
>NW_025831853.1:0-2509 GCF_002878395.1 Capsicum annuum | reverse complement strand
GCCCTCCGATTATTCTAAAAGTCAAGATAAAATAAAATAAAATAAAATAAAATAAAAGATGTGAACGAGTCTTGGTTTTGGACCGCCTACATATCCCGGATTTTAAGGAAATGAGGTCACATGTAGTTCAAAGGTAATATGGTGAGAGAATGAGTTAGACGTCGAGTGAGATTCCGTTGAGTTTTCGATTTACGACTTCTACTTTTTACATCAAATGACGAACAAAATAAAAAATAAAAAATACAAATGAAAAATACAATTTCTCTGAAATTTTGATTTGAATTTTCATGACTTGAACTTGAAAATCTTCACCCTATTCTTCAGGAGGGCTCCTGAACTTCCTTTTTCTTCACCCTGTTCTTCAGGCGGGCTCTTGGACTTTCTTTTTCTTCAATTTGTTCTTTAGGCGAGCTCCTGTATTTCCTTTTCTGATTTTTCAAAATATGTTCCTAAACTCAAAATAAAAGGTGAAACAGAAAAATAACATCCCATTCTTCAGGAGGGTCCTGGACATAAAATAAATTTTCATTCTTCAGGAGGGTTCTGAGTAGAAAGTAAAATTCAATAAACACGAACAAAATTTTTGCCCTAGTTTTTACTAGAAAATTTTGTGAGCATCATAAGATTACAATTTTTGAAAAGTATAGAAAGAGTGTGAATCAAAGTTCTACTAAAGAAATGTGTCTCGTCAGAGTAAAACTGATGACTAAAATTAAAAAGCATGTCTCCTAAGAGTTAAATTGAAGGACTCGACTAGAAAGTGCGTCTTCTAGGAGTGAATGTTCAAGTTAGGAAGTGTTTCACCTAACAAATGAAAACTGACTTACTCAGACTGGGAAGTGCTTCTCCTAATGATTAAATGAAATGATTCAACTAGAAAATGCATCTTCTAGAAGTGATGATTTAAGTTAGGAAGTGCGTCACCTAACGAATGAAACTTAAATTATCCATATTAGGAAGTGCATCTCCTAGGGGTTGAATGAAATGACTCAACTAGAAAGTGCGTCTTCTTGATGGTTCAAGTGAGGAGATGCGTCACCTAACTAATTAAACTAGACATACTTTAACTAGGAAGTGCATCTCTTAGGGGTTAATTGAAATGACTCAACTAAAAAGTGCATCTTCTAAAAGTTAAAGCTCAAGTTAGGAAGTGCATCACCTAACAAATGAAAAATGACTTACCCAAACAAGGAAGTGCGTTTCCTAGGGGTATAGGATGATGATTTTTCACTATGATTGTGATTACTAAATATGTGTAGAAATATTTCCTCTTGCATTTGCAAAAGTGAGGAATTTCATCTTGTTGATATCTAAACTTTAAAGCATTTGAATTGAGGGTAAATTCCTCTCTATTTCAAACAAAGACCAATTATTATTTAAAAACGTGGTGGTTGATTTGTGGCATCTGGCTATTGAGGTGACCATTCTTGTATTTGTCATACTCAGCTCCATTTCAATCATTGATAAGTATCGTTGACTTGCATTTTTGACCCCCGAATTCTTTCTACTGGAACTTTTTGACTCAAATCATATTTCTCTTGCATGATGCTCTTGGGTTTAACTTCAAACATATATTTCACTTCTATGAATCCAAAAACTATCAGGTGACCAGCATTCTTGAATATCTTACTTTATTTTGAAGCATGTTAACTTGGTACATCAGCCCTTTGTCATGCTTTGTGCAATTGAGGGAGTTGATAACAAGTTTTAAAGCTCTTTCTTACTTGACTTGACGTGAATTCAACTAAAAAAAAATACGCAAAAGATAACAATGATTTTTCATATGACGACAAAAATTCAAGAATAAAAATAATAAAAAGAAAAAGAAAAAGGAAAAGGGAAAGACAAAGTGCATCACTTTTTCAAATCAACATAAAGGAAAAATTATTTGAGTGTGATAGCTGATTTTAAACAATCGGATCTTTCCACACTAATCATTGTCAACTTTTACCCACTTATTGAGTTTGAAATCGATCCACTGTTGAATTTGTTCGCTCTTACAATACTCCTTCGGCTTGTGGCACCTCAATGGATTTTTACCAACAAGCCTATCTTATTTCCGTTTCTTTCTCAACTCACCGTCGCCTTATGGTGCCCAAAAGGGTTTTCACCAAGAAAACTCTCTCATTTTCATCCTCATTTTTCCTTTTTTTTAAGAAAATAACACCCAAAATATGAAATATCACGCACCCATAAGATGTTAAGCCTTGACATTTTCAAAGATTGATCTGAAGGTGTTTCTTTGATTGTAACTTAGCATTTGAAAAGTATTAGAAAGAAAGGGTGGCATGAGGCTCAAAATTTACTTAACACTGGGTGAAGCATACAACTTTTGGAATCAACTCTTTTAAGGAAATAAATTTTTGCCCCAGTTTTATTTCATTCTGGGTAACTTAAATTTTCTTTTGGTTGGACCGAACCCCAGAGTAGAGCTGCCTACGTATCTTGTCATAGTAAGAATTAGGTCAAACATAGTTCATGAAAGTTTTTTTTTCTTCTGAAATGAACT
>NW_025831852.1:0-1517 GCF_002878395.1 Capsicum annuum | reverse complement strand
GTTCTTCTACCATGCATCCACCAAATTTGTCTGTCACAAATAACCCGCTTTTCACTTCTATAGCACCAACTACTGCGGGCCTTTAATCGACAACACATAAGAATATGGAGGAACCAAGTTATGATCCATTATATTCTCCTAAAATGACTTTCAAACGTAAAAATCTACAATATCATGCTCATCAACATGATTCTCCTATCATGATTGAGAAGATTGTTAAGAATGAGGAACAAGAGGAGATGGCTAGGAAAGTAAGAAGCTTAGAGTAGAGTATGAGAAATATGGAAGGATTAGGAGGACTAAAAAGTGTTTCATACAAAGATTTGTGTATGTTTCTAGATGTTCATTTGTCGTTAGGGTTCAAAATGACCAAATTTGACAAGTACGAAGGGCACGCTGATCCAGTGGCAAACTTAAGGCATTATTGTAACCAATTAAGAGGTGCTGGAGATAAAAAAGAATTATTCATGGCTTATTTCGGTGAGAGCCTTTCTAGTTTAGCCTCAGTGTGGTTTGTGGATCAAGACATTGACAAATGGAGTAGTTGGGATGACTTGGCCAATGAATTCGTGCAATAATTTCAGTACAATGTCGAGCTGATTCCTGATAAGAAATCCCTGACTAATATGTAGAAGAACAATAAAAATTTCAGAGATTATGTAATTAGATGGCGTGAACAAGCACTAGGGTAAAAGCGCCAATGAAAGAAAACAAGATAATGGAGGTGTTTATTCAAGCGTAGAATGAAATATACTATCAACATTTGTTACCTGCATTAGGAAGGCCATTTATTGAGGTCCTCAAAATAAGAGAGATGATAGAGGATGGAATTAAGTCTGGTCGCATTATGAGTTTTTCAATATTAAAAGCAACTACTGAAATAATTCAAAAAGGTTCAGGAAGTGTTAGGGAGAAGAAGAATATGGAAGATGTATCTGCTAATGTAGTTGGACAGCGGGAGCGGTCAAGCAGACCACGTTGTCATCGCTCTCAGGCTCAAGCCCAAGTTCATGCCCAAACTCCACATAATCACCTCCAAAGTTTATTATATTCCAGTCCCCCACCTTCATATCTAATGTATAATGCACAACCAAATGTTCAACCCCTATCTTACCCACAATGGCACAAACAACTCCTCAGAGTCATCCTCCAATTCCATAAATATACCAAAGCCCTTCTAGGCTCGATTTTTGATCCAAACCAAATAATGAAATGAGGCAGAAGTCGAGAGATAGCTTCACACTAATTGGAGAGTCATATGCTAGTTTATTTCAGAGATTGGCACAGGAGGGCTGTAAACACCTAATTTTTGACCAAACTGAATGTTTTACGTCATTTAGTATCTTATTTTACAAGATTGCTTTTAAAGTTTGGAAAACTACAAAAAATAAAGTCATATTAAAATAAGTTTTTATTTATTTTTATTACTTATTTATTAAAAAAAAAAAAAAAAAGATAAAGTCAAATCCTAAATCTACCCAAACCACCCACAATCCCCCACTCCTAATCAACCTCCC
>NW_025831851.1:0-1745 GCF_002878395.1 Capsicum annuum | reverse complement strand
ACTCATTTTTCTCATGATTCGATATATAGGAGTAAATTGAAATAATGGAAAAAAATTAATGAAATAACCTCATGGGGGATTCATCTAGGTTAAAACATTTAATCAAGACAAATGTTGGTGATACAAAGCAAAAGAAAATAAAAGCTAAGGATAAGAGATGATTTTATTTTAGGCCTTCACCCAAAATAAAGTAGCATCTGATGAGAAGTGGGTTTTCAAAAAATGATGGGAATTTATTTTAGAAAAAATTAGAGAAAGTAGCATATTTAAGACTATAGTTACAATAAATAACAATATTTTTGTAAAATTACAGTTTATAGCAAGAGTAGCATTATTTTGCTTATTAACTAGGCAAGTGCATGTTTTACTCTCACTACTTTACATTTTCCTATTTTCACTCTACTATTTCACCTCCCCCAAATATAGCCATATCTTTTACCCATTTTTTTCACCTTATTTTTTTATCATTTTTTTTAAATTTTATTATTATTTTCACTTTATTTTCTCTCTTCTATTTTTTTTTTTTTTAATTTTTTGTTTTCTTTTTTATCTTTTTCATATTTAAAGATAATTATCTTCATGATCTTCAATATTTCAAAATAAAACATGTCTTTCACTCTCTTATATATCAACCTTATTTTCTTGTTAGTTTTTTTCATCTTATTTTTATCATTTTATTTTTTTATTTTGATTTCTTTTTCTTTTTTATTTTTTTCTTTCCACTTTATTTTCTTTCTTCTATTTCTTTTTTTTCCTTTTTCGTTTTCTTTTTTTTTTCCTTTCTCATATATATTTTTTTTATTTTTCTATTTTCGTTTTTTTCTTCTTTTTTATATTTTATTTTGTTTTTTCCTTTTATTTTTACACTTCTATTTCTCTTTCTTCCTTTTTTTTCACTTCTGTTTTTTTTTTCTTTTTTTCTTTTGATATTTTTCTTTTTTTCTTTTTTTACTCTTCTATCTCTAACTTTTATTTTTGATAAGACAAATATATATATCACATACACATGTTCAAAAAACATACAAAATACATAGTCATACAGATCTGGATATGTATTTACAGTACAAAACATACACATATATTTACGAAATACATATTATATTCATATTAAACAATAACAAACATAACTATATGTATATCTTCATATGTATTTGCGAAATACAAAGGTGAATCATATAAAATAAGAATAAATCATATAAAATAAGAATATACATATGGATCGGGTATGTATTCTGTAAATACATATGCAGAGCTATATGTATTTTATACGGCATTGAATTTGTCTTTGAACTGTACATACTATGTCATTTTAGAGGGTAACATATATTTACTTATTTGTTTTCTTTTACTGTTTTAAGATATGTATATGTATTTTCTTTATTACCGATATGTATATGTATATAGTTATCATTTTTGTTAGAGATTTTGTGTCCTATATGTTTATATATACATGTGAGTCAGATATGTATTTCTGTTAATACATATGCAGATATATTTGTATGTTTTTTACCGTAAATACATATGTAGATTTGTATGTCTATTTATTTTGTATATTTTTTTAATATGTATATATGATATAGATATTTGTCTTTTAAAAATAAATGAAGAGATAGAAGAGTAAAAAAAAAAAAAAATTAAAAAAATAGAAGAAAGAGATATAGAAACTAGAAATAGAAGTGTAAAAACAAAAGCGAAAAGAATTTAAAAAAGAAGAAGAAGAAAACGAAAAAATATAGGAAAAGGAA
>NW_025831850.1:222900-228920 GCF_002878395.1 Capsicum annuum | reverse complement strand
TTGACTAATATAATACATGTCAAATTAACATCTGCATAGTTGAAACAAGAATAACAGGGTGAGTTTTACAGAAGTCGTTCACCAACTCATCAACTATCCATCCACGCAGTTGTGCGCCAACAAAAATATATAAATACCCGTATCCCATTTTGAATTCTCAAAAAACTCTGTGTGTCTTGTGCCAACACACACAATTCTCATCTAGAATGTCAGCGTCAAAATGAAGCGCAAGGAAAAGGGTTTCAGAATGGCAAAAGGCATCCGTTGAGATGGATTAATTTGTTGCTCTATGAGTACACTTTCATTTTCATTTAGTTTTGTTAACTTTCTCAAAATTTCGTTCTGGATTTTGATGAGATGGAATGATATTGACAGTGATATTTATGAGGGTGTGCGTTAATGTAGATAAGAGAGAAGGCACCACTTACATGATCGGGAAGAAGGAACAAGCCATCAACCTGTAGTTGCATTTCTGTATTCCCTTTTTTCGTTGATGAATAATACTGAAATTTTCTTCTGTAGTTGTAGTTAAATCATTCGAGAGCTCAGTCTCTAAAAGTAACCTAGAACGAAGCTTTCGTTTTATAATCCAATTCTTGTGCCAATTGCTAACATATTCTCTGAATTGCATTATTCTTCACTGGGACTAAACATCTATATGCCCTGCGATACAATTTGTAAGATCTTTCATTACATCAGCATAGTTTTTGTTGATGAGATACACACATTGCTCTTCATCTAATTCATTCATTCTGACATCCTTTAATTTGTTGCCTTTGTGTGCATGAATACTTGCACTTTTGGTTTTACAATATGTTTATTTTTGTTCGATACAAATATTTCTGAATTGTGCATTTAAAAAGATCAGAAGAGCTACTGTATTCAAAGTGATCAAAATTTTATTTAATTGTTCTTTTTAATTTGTTTATTTGACACGAAGTTTTTAAAATGTAAAAAGAAATTTTTAAATCTTGTAATTTTAACCTAAAGATAGGTAGAATATATTAAAATATTTTTTAATTTTGTGATCTTAAATAGATTAAAGCATCCAGTGCCCCTGAACTATCAAATGTTTTACTGTATCGTGGTCATCTTTTTTAGCTGACATGACACCGTTTGTCAACCTTTTTATCTGACATGACACCTTTTACGTGGGCCCTATTTTAAGTAATAAAGGTATCACGTCAGCACAAAAAGGTCACAAAAATATGCTAAAATCCTATTTTATGTAATGAAGGTGCCACGTCAATACAAAAGGGTGAAAAAATATGCTAAAATTGAGTTCAAGAGTAATAGGACTTGGAGTGTGTCGTAGCAACTTTGGTCATAGTTTGAGGGGCACTGAATGCTTATATGTAATCTATATCTATAATCTTTAATATATAATATATTAAAAGTGTGAAGGGCCTTGGAAATATTGTTTGAAATTTTTTCCCTTTCTTTGCTTTATACATAATCATCTTTTCACTATTTTTTCTAATATTTAAGAATTGAAAATTAATTAAATATATTTATGGTAAAATATTTTCGTATTAGAAGTCATCAAAATTAATGACAACTAAATACTCTTTCATTGATTTTGGAATTCTAAATCAACTAAATTTGATTTTAAGAATATTTAAAAAAAATTAAAAATAAATATAAAAGCATTTGAATAAAAAAAAAAATTAAAGAAGTACCAAATTAAACCATCTTTTTTCCTACCAAAATCGAATAAGGAGTACATATTTACTTTTGGTTTCGAACTGTATAGGTTGTCCTAATTATATGGGCACTAAAATCAACTATAAAATTTATTTACATAAATAAAGGCATATTATTTACGACCAAATTTAAAATATTAAAAAGGAACCAAATATAAAAATCAAGCCGAATAAAAAGGCTAAGAAAAATTATACTATGATAATTAATAGGTAGAATATGATTTAACATTTTAAAATCAATTACAATTTTATCTTATATAAAGAAGAATTTTGCAATCCTATTTAAGTAATTTTGGGTCAAACTTTATAAGAAACATACTTACTTCAAGGGTTTATTCTAATTTTGATTTTGATTCAATTTTTTTTTCTTGCATTCATTATTATCATCCCTTTTGTCTTTCTTAATTTTTGTTATCTAATTGCTCTAAAGATTATCTATAAATTATACATAATGAACAGTTGACAATAAATTATATATTTTTCATAATTTTTATTTTTAATCATTCAGTTGAAAATTTCTAATTAAAAAAAATGGATGAGAAGTAACCAGAAAACTCAAAGTTCCTATATTAAGGTCAAGGTAATTAGTCTTTCACTAATTTTGGCTAAAATTGATGCTTTTATGTCGTTCTTTGTCTTTGTGCTATATGTAATGCTTATATTTTTTATACTATTCTATTTAGCGTGAATATGAAACATATTTGACAGTGATAGGCTTCAAAACTAATACTAATTCTCCAACCCAAGTTAGAGTTTTGAGATTTAGGATTCACCACTTAAATGTCTCTTTTACAATTAAATAAAAATACTATTTCTTCCCTTATTTATTTATTAAAGCATATATACATAAAAGAAAGAGGATTAGTAGGTATGAAATTAAATTTAGCTAGAACAGTGAAAGTTAAAAATAGCTATTTAATTGAACGATTATAATTCCCCGATGAGAGTAGTTTAGCTTGGTCATAATCATTGCCAACGGATTCTAATAAACCTTTTGAGTGAGAGGTTGTTTGAGTTAGTTGATAATAATATCACATAGATGTCTTAGCAAAAAAAAGAACACAAGCAGAAGATTAATGTTAACCTGTCATCCGAGTAGAGAGACAGATCTAGGATTTAAAGTTACGAATCTAGAATTTAAAGTTTATAGGTTTCTATGGACTAAATAAAATTTAATATACTGACTGATGAGGTTAGAACCCATATCTAAGAAGCATATAAAGCTTTAGCAATCTCCTTCTCTACCACTAGACCAATAATATACTTCATTAATGAGTTCTCAACAGATGATTCTTATATATTTACTAGATTTCCCAATATAAATACTAGATCCGTACGAAAGTTATTATTGGATTCTCGGAAACCCCCCATATATCCGCTAAATCCGCCCTGCATCTGAGAAAGTAACAAACGAACCCTTGAAAAATCATGCACAAGTGTTTTTTTTCTTTTTATTTGTTGTTTATATATATATATATATATATATATATATATATATATATATATATATATACCCTAAATCCGCCCTGCATCTGAGAAAGTAACAAACCCTTGAAAAATCATACACAAGCGTTTTTTTTTTTATTTGTTGTTTATTGTTATGTGTGTGTGAATACCCTAAAAAAGTGATTTGAACTTGTTATCCTTCATTAAAAGATTTCGCAATAGATAAAACTGTCATTTACAATTTTACTAAATTATTATTTAATTATTTTATAATATTTTAGGTGTGCTACTAAAAATTGTTTATTAAATCTTTCCTTATTTAAACATGATAAAAATTACTATTAATTTTCAGTAATTAATTTATATTTGAGGAACTATATATTAATCTTTTACAAAAAAAAAAAAAGACTTTTACGTAACCAAATATAAATACTAACCAAATGCTACTTTAGTAGCAGCTTCTTGACCGAATTTGTAAGACTCTTTTCAATAATAATTTAACAAAAATAGGTAGGCTATTTTGGCAAGAATCTTACTTAAAATAGAAAATAAATTAAGTAAATTCTCTTTTTAAAGTTAGCATCCAAGTATTCATCTCTTTGCTTTTCTATTTAGTTTATATTTTCATTGCACTTTATTGTTTTAGTTGCCTAACTATGTGATTTTTACGTGTGATTTATGGTATTTTGAGATTCTATCCTTAATTTTTGAGATTTTGTTATAATTTATGTTTGATAGGTTGTGACCTCGCCCCGGAAGAATGCAGTAAGCATGAAAATTTCAATTCAAATTCTAAGCCTCAAAAGAACACGGATAATTGAGGTATAACTTCTACCAATTTAAATTAACATACGATATATTATTTTTGAAAGTTAGATGATCTATCGATATCTAAATTTATTATTTAGAAGGAAATTATTCTCTCAATAATTTTTTTTGTCGATCATATGTGGGTTAATTTATTAGTCACAAAGAAATTGAGGTTAACACTTTCAATATGTATCATGATATTGTTATAAGTATATCAAGTAAATATTTACATTTAATTATGTACGTTCTTCTATTAATGACATAATAATATTGATTTTGAGTAATTGAAGAGGGTAAACTTTTGTCCATATACGACCATTAGTTGTAGCAAGGTAGAGAAGTGATGTTGGACAAGATGAAAAGATAATAGTATATTTTTACAGAGTGTTTTGTTTTTTCCACTCTCTTATTTTTTTTTTTTTTGACTTTTTTGTCTCTTTCTGTTATATTTTATATCATGAATATTAGTTTCAGCCCTAAAATGGATTGTACAGTACTAATAATATTTTTGTTTAATGGCGTATATGTACGACAAACGCTCCTCTATAGCTTAATTTTCTCTACATCTTTTTCTTTGGTGAGCAGAAATTTTTAATTCATTGAATTTTTCATTGTATATATATAATTTTATTGAGTAAGATGAAATACTTATTGTGCCAAATTATATCTTTTAAATAGATCTAACATTATTGCTATTTTTATATAATTTTATTTCTTTATATATAAATTTATTTATCAACAAGAGACTCACGTGCACAACACGTACACTTGACTACTATATATATCTATAATATATTAAAAGTGTGAAGACCCTTAGAAAGGTGATTTAAACTTTTTGTCCTTCATTAAAAAACTCTTCTTTTGACAAAACTGTCTTTCCACTATTTTTTAATTTATTATTTAATTATTTTTTATTACCAGACTTTCTTAAATATATGGTAGAAGAATTAATTAATATTTTCCTTTCTACTAGACTTTCTAAAATATATGTGACTTCTAAAATATATGGTAGAAGAATTAATTAATATTTTTCTTTCTACTATTCATAAAAATACTCCTAAAATAGGACACTATTAAGAAAATATTTCTATAAATGTTGAGTTGTATGTTAAACTAGAGAACAAACCGATTTTTCTATTGGGAGAATATGAGTGATGCTCATCTAACTTGATTCGATTGCATGTCTAGATTGGTGGATACTTGATTTTCTAACCCTCAACTTCTTCACTGTTTTTGTCAGCATAATAGAATTCAACATATGTGTATATATATATCTTTTTTGTTTTCATTCAAAATCATTTTTAAGGTCAAAATTTTCTCTTAGAAAAGAATTAGTTGGATCAAAATCGAAGCTTTGTGATCACTATTATATTTTTTTTTTTTATAGTTTATAGGTCGTAGATGAATGTTGGTTGGCTTTGAAGAATTTCTTGTGTAAAAGTTAGGTTTAATTATATTGTTTTGATATCTTTATTATATTATTGTTTTATTTTAATTTACAGATGCTAGATGAATGTGAGTCGGCTTTAAAAATTTTTTTTAGGTAAAGGTTAGGTTTAATTGTATTATCGTAATATCTCTATTAGTTTGTTATTTTGTGATAATTTACAGTTCGTAGATGAATCTCGATCGGCTTTGAGAATTTATTTTGTGTAAAATTTAAGTTTAATTGTATTGTTTTGATATCACTTTTATCGTATTATTTTGTTGCAGTTTACAGGTGATAGATAAATGTTGGTCGGCTTTGAGAATACACACACACACACACACACACACACACACACACACACATATATATATATATATATATATATATCTTTTTTGTTTTCATTCAAAAACATTCTTTAAGGTCAAAATTTTCGCTTACACAAGAATTAGTTGGGTCAAAATCGAAGGTTTGTGATCACTATTATTTTTTTTTTTTTATAGTTTACAGGTCGTAGATGAATGTTGGTTGGCTTTGAAGAATTTCTTGTGTAAAAGTTAGGTTTAATTGTATTGTTTTGATATCTTTATTATGTTATTGTTTTATTTTAATTTACAGATGCTAGATGAATGTGA
>NW_025831850.1:220506-222800 GCF_002878395.1 Capsicum annuum | reverse complement strand
ATATATATATATATATATATATATATATCTTTTTTGTTTTCATTCAAAAACATTCTTTAAGGTCAAAATTTTCGCTTACACAAGAATTAGTTGGGTCAAAATCGAAGGTTTGTGATCACTATTATTTTTTTTTTTTTATAGTTTACAGGTCGTAGATGAATGTTGGTTGGCTTTGAAGAATTTCTTGTGTAAAAGTTAGGTTTAATTGTATTGTTTTGATATCTTTATTATGTTATTGTTTTATTTTAATTTACAGATGCTAGATGAATGTGAATGCTTTAAAATTTTTTTACGTAAATGTTAGGTTTAATTGTATTATCATCATATCTCTATTAGTTTGTTATTTTGTGATGATTTACAATTCGTAGATGAATCTCGATCGGCTTTGAGAATTTATTTTGTGTAAAATTTAAGTTTAATTGTATTGTTTTGATATCACTTTTATCGTATTATTTTGTTGCAGTTTACAGGTGATAGATAAATGTTGGTCGGCTTTGAGAATTTTTTTATGTAAAGATTAGGTTTAGTTGTATTATTTTGATATCTCTATTATCGTATTATTTTATTATTGTTTACAGGTGGTAGATGAGTGTCAGACGACTTTGAGAAAATTTTTGTGTGTAAAGATTAGACTTAATTGTATTATTTTGATGTCTCTATCATTGTAGTATTATTTTGTTGCAATTTATAGATGGTAGATGAATGTCGATCGACTTTTAAAATTTTTTTTTGTAAAGATTAGGTTTAATAAATAAATTCTCCATCTTTACATACTCAAAAGATATTAAATTTAATTATTATATCCATCTTTATTATTTAAATAAATATCTTATTTGGTGTAATTATTTGAACTCATTAAAGTGAGGTACACGCATAAGGCGCATACATCTAAACTAGTATATATATAGAGAGACAGAGGGAGGGGGGGAGGGGGGGAGAGAGAGAGAAGAGAGAGATCGTCTGTCTAAAATATATATTTATGTTTTAAAAGTACTACATGACAAATGCAAAGGTGATTGATTCATTAACCATTTGAAAATGCAGGTGGTAAAATATATATGTTCTTACAAAATATATGTTTATGTTCACATTATTACACTAAAGTGTTAACGATCTTTGAAAAGTGATTTAAACTTTTTATACTTCATTAAAAATCTCAGTAATAGAAAAAATTATTTAATTTTAAATAATCAAACGTTACACGTGCGAGCAGGGGTGGACCTACATATATTTTTGGGATGCTTCGGCACCCAGTAAACTCGACGCAGAATAGGTATAATTACATAAAAAATATATAAAAATAGGTATAAAACATATAAATGCACCCACTGAAACAAAAGTTGGTTGGGTGCACTGACATTTATGTTTCGGGCCATGATGGTTCGGAATACTCGTCACGACCAGGGCCCCGATTCGAATCGTAACAGTATGTAACTTGTTTTTGTTTGGTGTGGCATGTAGGAGATAAGAGAGGCTTTCTACCTCCTCTTATTTCCTATTCTTGAAATTTTTCTTACCGAGATCACAATGAGAGTGAGATAAATATACAGCTAAATAGTTACAATTATAACTTAATAGTTAAGCAAAGCTAATTTGAACTAACAGTGAACTATAAGGAATGTTATTAGTTACTTGATAGTAGAAAGATACGAATTGAACAAAATTCAAAAATTAAATAAAAAAGTGTAAATTAACAGATGAAAGTATTCAATTGGCATTCACAGACAACTGTGTGTTAATAGTGGCATAATCATGATTATAAAAGGTCTGCTAGCACCATAATATATTATCTACATATGCAATGGTTTCTTCGCTAAAAAAGTATTACTCCTCTAATTTCAAATGACTCGATAAGTCAAAATTGAAACTTTAATTTCTCCATGTGCTTTTCACTGGATGAAGCATTTCACCAGATTTTGTAAAAGATTTACCGAGGTTCCTATTTACAAAATAATAGTACAACATAGCAAAAGCTAATGAGCTGCAAAAATCCAAAATTTTGAATCAAAAGTAGTACAACAGATAATTGAAGCAGCACTTTGTGAAAAAGAACTTAAGCTAATTGAAAAAGGAATTTAACATACCTTTCAAGATCACTTGATCTTATAACCAAAGAAATCCCCACCCCATTCTTCAAACAGTGCCTACACGTTTTCACTTGGTTTTAGCCATGATGTCATTATCTCTTTCACGATTAAACCAATTATGTAAGATAACCTGCAAATAAACAAACTTTGCTAATAACAGGGAAAATCAATTATCAGTAAATCAATTAAGAAAATATATCATCTTCC
>NW_025831850.1:156216-217506 GCF_002878395.1 Capsicum annuum | reverse complement strand
TATTAAACAATATAAATGAAATTCATCTAGTATTGATCACTAAAAAGAAAACAACTGTTAAAAGACAATAAATTCAATACAGAACCTATGCTTAGAGGTACATTATGTTTTCTTGTTGGAAGAGGAAGGAGGAATGCTATCTCTTCTAGAACGGAAGCTTCTCCTTCACCTTTTAAGTTACATTATAAGAACAAATGGAAGTAACGAAGTGTTTACTCTGGCTTACTAACAAAATTGATCACCTACTTATTCAAATTATTTAGTAGCAATACATTAATTTCAAATTTCTATTTAAAGAAAGCAAAGAAAATTATAGGACGTGCAGAAAACAATCCAAGATGATGTATGCTAAGAATCCATTTTTATACATTGTTGCTCCAGCACCTTCAAAAGGAAGCTTATTTTTTGATTTCTATATGCCTTTACATGAATCAAGACCAATGAATTCCCCATCAAAAGAAACTAATCAAGCAAAGGAGATTTATTGTTATTAATATGTTGCTGGTTTTCTTATAAGAAGCAGGTCTTTAAATGGATCAAGTGGATGAACATTGTAATTTAAGAAAGCTTTTGCGGCTTAATTGTATCTCTTACACCGTTGAAGAGACTTAAGATCCAAAATACTTCTTCATCAAGAACAAAAGTGATACAATGCTAAGTGTGTATCAAGAGATTCCAACCAACACAAGAACAACGAGATGAACAACAAAGTGCTAGTGAATCGAAAATGGCCACACACGGTTTCACTAGGCTTGCAACACTTGTTTGAACTAGAAAAGTGAGTTTAACAACAAGAACAACAAAAACAATATTGCTAGTGAATCAAAAGAGCCCCACAATGCTTCACTAGACTTTTATATTCAACAACACAATATTAACAAGATTTACAAAGAAAGAGATAGAAACTTGACACACAATATTCATTAATCTAAGAACCCTAACAAAAGAAAGGACCCTAAGACTAATAAATATTAATACCAAGTTCTTACTTGGACCAAGAGGAACAGAAAGAACCTTAAGAACCTAGTTTCTAGTCAAGATACAACACTAGTATCACTCTACTAGTGAGAATTTGGTTTTGGCCTCTCCAAATGATGAGAAGGAGAAGTCAAAAATTTACAAGTCTTTGTTTCTTGAATAATAGAAATGAACTAAAGCAAGAATAGCCCTATTACATGGCTTATATTGTCACTTAGAAAGGAGGAACAAAGACCAAATTACCCTTGGCATTTAAGTGGGTGGGTTTGGGGTGTCTTGGTGGGCCTCTTTACATTTTATTTAATACAGGCCCTTAGATGGGCTCACAAGGGCCTCACACATGGCCAAGAATGTGAACAAGGCTTGGAGTTGTTGCAACTCACGTGCTTGGCTTCTTGTGAAAGGTCTCGAGCTAGGAATTCCCGTATCATCCTCTCTATCTTGAAGGGAATTTGTCCTCAAATTTGGATTATTACCATCCTCTACAGTTTCCACCCGAGAGAGATCATACATGTTGAAAGTGTTGTGCACTTGATATTCCGGGGGTAGATCAATCTTGTAGGCATTGTCGTTGATCTTTTCTAATACTTAGAATGGGACATCACCCCATGGCATCAACTTAGCATTCCTTTGAGGCGAGAATATATCCTTCCTTAGGTGCACCCACACCCAATCTCTCGGTTCAAGAATGATCTTTCTTCTTTCTTTGTTGGCTCGCCTCGCAACTTCTTGGTTTTTCTTCTCCAACCGTAACCTCACCTTCTCATGTAGCTTTTTCATGGCCTCAGCCCATTTGCTTCCATCTAACCTTATCACATAATCACTTGGCAAAGGGGTTAAATCCAAAGGGGTAAGGGGGTTGATGTCGTATACACACTCAAAGGGTGTCATCCCCGTGCTCGAGTGTATAACACGATTATAGGCAAACTCAATCAACGGTAAGTGCTCCTCCTAAGAAGTCATTTTTCCTTTAACCATGGACCGTAGCATAGACCCTAAGGTCTTATTTCCTACTTCCATTTGGCCATCGGTTTGTGGGTGGCATGAAGTCGAAAATAACAACTTAGTATCAAGTCTACCCCACATGGACTTCCAAAAGTGGCTTAGGAATTTAGAATCCCTATCACTCACTATGGTCCTCGAAATACCATGAAGTTTTACAACATTATCAATAAACAAAGAGGCTACGCTAGGTGCATCATCACATTTAGAACAAGGAATAAAGTGAGCAATCTTGGAAAACCAATCCACCACGACAAAAATACTATCCCGCCCCCTTCTAGTCCTCGGCAATCCCAACACAAAGTCCATTGATATGTCAAGCCAAGGATGCAAAAGGCTGGACAAAAGGGTGTACAACCTGTGGGGTTAGAGCCGTGACTTGGCTCCTTTTCACTCAACACATTGGCCACAAATCCGACCCACATCCTTGTGCATTCTAGGCCAATAAAATTGTTCTTCCAAAATTCCGAGGGTCTTCTCGACCCCCAAAATGGCCCATTAGACTGCCATTGTATGCTTTCCTCACAAATAATTCTCTCCACGAACTTGAGGAAACACACAATCGTCTACCTTTAAACAAGTATCCATCAAATTTAGTATAGGGATGGGAACCCCTATCTGTAACCCACATATCCCTTTCCAACTCTTCACTTTCACTATAGATAGGAGCGAAGTGAGGGTCCTCGGGATATAAAGACTTGAGGCTTTCAAACCCCATCAACTTAGACGACAAAGTAGATACAAGAACATGTTTTCGGGACAAAGCATCGGCAACCACATTGTCTTCACCCTTCTTGTATTGAATAACATAAGGGAAAGTTTCAAGAAATTCAATCCATTTGGCATACCGCCGGTTAAGCTTGTCTTGTGCTTGTAGATGCTTCAAGGATTCATGATCTGTTCGGATCACAAATTCTTTAGGACATAAATAATGTTGTCAAGTGGCCAAGGCTCTAATCAAGGCATACAACTCTAAATCATACGTAGATTAGTTTAGAGTCTCTCCTTTGAGCTTTTCGCTAAAGTAGGCAATAGGCTTCAATTCTTGCATTAAAACCGTGCCTATGCCGACTTTCCTTGCATCACATTCGACCTCAAAAGTCTTATCAAAATTCAGAAATTGTAGCAAAGGGGCCGAGATGAGCATAGCTTTTAAGTCCTCGAAGGCCTTAGCTTGTTTATCTCCCCACTTGAAAGGCCGATCTTTTTTAATCACTTCGGTCAAGGGGGCGGCAATGGTGCTAAATCCTTTGACAAAACGTCTATAAAAACTAGCCAACCCATGGAAACTTCTCACTTCACCTACAGTTTTGGGAGTTGGCCAATTTTTAATGGCGTCAATCTTAGATTCATCCACTTCGACCCCTCTTGAGCTCACCAAAAACCCAAGAAATACAATCTCATGGTCACCAAAAGAACACTTTTCTAGATTAGCATATTATTTCTCCTTTTGGAGGGCATCAAAAACACATTGTAAATGCTTTACATGCTCATCTAAGGACTTACTATACACCAATACATCATCAAAATAAATAGCAACAAACTTTCTGATAAATGGCTTCATCACATGATTCATTAGCCTCATGAAAGTACTTGGATCGTTTGTTAGGCCGAATGGCATAACCATCCATTCATAGAGACCGAATTTGGTCTTGAAGGCGGTTTTCCATTCATCACCCAATTGAATAAGAATTTGGTGATAGCCACTCCTCAAATCCATTTTAAAAAACAAACACGAACCACTCAATTCATAAAGCATATCATCTAACCTAGGAATAAGATAATGATATTTTACCGTTATCTTGTTGATGGCTCAATAATCAACGCACATATGCCAAGTCCCATCTTTCTTGGGAACTAGTATCACCGGAACTGCACAAGGGTCTCCTTGATATATCTTTTATTGAGGAGTTCCTCAACTTGGCGTTACAATTCCTTGGTATCCATCGGGTTGCTCTTATAAGCCAATTTGTTGGGCAATTGTGAACCCGGCATAAAATCTATTTGGTGCTCAATTCCCCGAAGTGGGGGCAATCCTTGCGATAATTCCTTTGGGAAGACATCCTCGTAATCCTGCAAAACATGAGAAATAGGAGGAGAAATAGAAATGTTAGTGGCGTTAGTGTTAAAACAATGAGCCAAGAGGAGCATCGGAGTGTCCTCGTCATGATACACAAATAATTCTTTCCTCCTAGCCATCATCACCACACTTCCTTGCCCCTTAGAAATTAGGAGCCCCTCGGTTTCCCCTACTCCCTCACTCTCGGTTTCCCCTCTTTTTCCCCCACTCTCAACCTTCTTTCCCTTTTCTCTCAATTCCCACATCTGCTGGTATAATTCATTCACTTGGGAAGACAATAATGGATGAAGAGCGACCTTTCGGCCATCCTTCTCAAGTGTATACCAATTGGACCTTCCATCATGTTTGGTCTACCTATCATTTTGCCAAGGCATTCCTAACAACAAGTGACAAGCTTGCATTGGTATCACATCACAAAGCACATCATCATGGTAGTTGGCTACCTTAAAAAGTATCACACATTGCCTTGTGACCTTTAACTCGCCGCATTCATTCAACCATTGCAACTTGTAAAGACTAGTGTGAGGTGTAGTCGGCAATTTCAAGAAGTTCACCATTGCAACACTAACCACATTCACACAACTTCCACTATCTATCACCATAGTACACACACTTTCCTTCACTAGACATTTAGTATGGAATAAATTCTCCCGTTGGCTAGGGTCATCTATCACCTTACTAATCATGACACGCCTCACTACGAAGTTTAGAACTATGCACTCCCCTTCTTGCAGATAAGCATCCTCACAATCATCATCATCATGTGGCTTATTTTTAGGTCTCTCTCCATCTTGAGGCTCGGCCTCATTCTCCTCTTTTTCAAGACTCACTTCCTCACCAAGGTAATACAATCTCCCTTCCCTTAGGATCATATTATGCTGGTTTGGACATTCATTAGCTTTATGTCCCCAACCTTGGCACTTGAAACATTAGAACCCTTTAGGATTAGGATACTTGTGAGCTTCTTGTCGGGGGGGAAATTTATGGACTATTTTAGGCTCGGACAGCCTTGTAGTGGTGGGTTGGTCCTTGTTTTTGGGCCAACCCAAAGATGGTTGAACCATATCTTTATTCCTCAGCTAACCCGAGGTTGATGGTCCCTTTGCCTTGAACGATGACCTCTCTTTAAGCTCCCTTTCAATCTCAAGAGCCACTTGGAAAATCCCTTCAACGGTATCAAACTTGTGAAGCGTCAAATGAGTGGAGATCTCTTTGTCCAACCCATACTTGAACCAACTGATGTCATGGGCAATTTGTTCTCCCCGATGATCAAGCTTCAACATGAGTTGTTGAAACTTGTCATAGTATGCCATAGCACTTCTATTCCCTTGTCACAAATTGTACAACCTAGCAAGAAACTCATGATGATAACTTTTGGGAAGATACCATTGCCTCATTAGGTACCTCAACCGAAACCATAGTAATGGTTGTCCCTCTACCAACTCGTTGCCGAACCGCTTGACGTATTCCCACCAAGTGTTAGCATAGCCTTCAAAATGAGCTATGGCATAATAACTCTTCTTCTTCTCCAAGATATCATTCACTTAAAACACTTTATCACACGACGACTCCCAAACAAGATGCACCTCGAGGTCACTTTCACCCTTAAAGATAGGTAGGATCAATTTGATGGTATTGATGCCTACATCTCTCTCTAGGTGTCGGTTTCCCCTTTCTCCATACCCTCGGTATCTCCTTGAATCCACACGACCTCCTCTTGTCTCTTTCTCCCTCATGTAGGTATTGTCAAAGGCTCCATACCCTTTATAATCCTCTCTACCATATTCCTTAAGGTGGACGAGATGATTTTGGACATTTGGAACTTGATTCAGAGGAATTTGATTTTGTGAAGGTGGTGGTCTTTGGTTTAGTGGAGCTTGGAGGGGGGTTTGGATTTTGTGGAGGCATTTGACGTTCGAGTACCTCTTATGGAACTTGAGACATTTGGGAATGGGTTGGTCTATTGGAGTCTCGGTTTAGAGGGTTATAAGTGGTTTGTCTTGCGGCATTTAGTGGAGCTAGTGAAGAATTTGGCAATTGTGGCCATGTTTTGGGACTAACGGTGGCGGAGGAAATTTTATCATGTCCACTTGACGAAACATGTCGAGGAGTAGAAGGACGAGAATTCCTTTGACTCTCCACTTGTTCTAACCTCCCACTAATAGTTGTCACTTCTCCTCTTATGACTCCCACTTCTATACTCAACCTTTCAAGAGCTCGGGTCATAGCATCAAGAGTGACCCTCATATTCTCCATTTCGTTAGAATCCACGGTTTGAGACATGGTTCCCTCCATTATCAAGGTATCACCTACACAAACAACAAAGAAGTTAGTTTAAAATCCCTGTCCTCACTCACACTCTCTTGGTTCACTCGTACTCAAGTTCTACAAGAGTTGTAGATTGGATAGGAACCCGTGAATCCATAAGGTATGAGTATGCTCTTTCCCAGAATGGATTCTTGTTTGAAACTCAAAAGAATTCTCTTCGGACTAGAGCCAAGAGTTACAACGTATTCAAACGACAAAAGCACTCAAACAAACGTTGACACAAACACAAGGATTTAAGTGACTTGGTGGGCCTCTTTATATTTTATTAAATATATGACCTTAGATGGGCTCACAAGGGCCTCACATATGGCCAACAATGTGAACAAGGTTTGGAGTCATTGCAACTCAGGTGCTTGGCTTCGTGTGAAAGGTCTCGAGCTAGGAATTCCCGTATCAAAAAGTCACAAAACCATGCACTATAATCTGCAATGAAATTAGAAATGTGGGATGTAAGTCAAACTAAACATTAGACCAAATTTACCAAATTGCCAAAAAAGTAATTCATAGATGTATATACTTTGGTTATTACATTATATCAAGTAGTGAATAATATCATATTCTAGATCAGACTTACCATCCAACTTATTAGATATCCTCCTCCAATATAACAACGCTCTGCATCCTAATGCCAAGTTCAATTGATGTTTGAATTTAAATTTGTCTCATCATGTGTCGCGTTCACAAATTCTTTTGGATATAATTAGGTTTTTGTTATTTGCAAATTTTTTTTTTAGGAAATCATAATGCACATTTTGGTTAGGTGACTTGATGTTGCAGAGTCTCTTTAAAACTTTGGAGGGTATGAAGTGTTACAAGGTCGTTCGATTCATTGGTGGAGGTGGGATATATATACATGGAAAAAGTAATCTCTCCATTTTAGTGTAAAAATAATTCCATGAAGTGAAAAAAGAGACACTCATTTTCAACCTCCTGAGAATCAGTAAACTTAAATCCACCTTTAGTGTAAATAGAAGATATAGTATTTTGAGTAGTTTTGATTTTCAATTGAGCAAGAAAGTAATTTGTATTTACATCCCCACTAACAATCCAATAGGCTCGTGAGTTTTGTCTCAAGACCCTCTGTAAGACCCCAAAAAATTTTGATCAATTTATTTTGATCTTCCTGCATTTGTAATGATAATTTTTGATTTAAATCTTGATAAGGGATGTTAAAGGAGTGTGTGGTAAGTTTCAAAATTTTCAGAAGGGGTTCGGGGTCATTTAAGGACACTAAGGTAGTGGCACGCTGGATAAGTACCATCAAGAATTCATAACTCCAAACTTTAAACTTCAATTCCTCTTCAAATTCTTCCATATTCCAAGCATGTTGTACACTCACTACTTTAATTATGGTATAATTTCATTATTTAACATGGTATTTTGGTGTTTTGGAATGATTGAATTGTCTAGGGTTGAGGGGTTTTTCTTGTTAACACTTAAATTGTTTTCCCCTCATTTTTAATGGGTTGTTCATTCTTTAATTGATGGATTTTGAAGTAAATTTCAAGAATTCTTATAATGGTGAACTTGGTGATTTGGGTTTTCACATTATGGATAAATTTTTGTATGGTAATAACATTAGCCTCAATTCACATTGTTAACTTTGATTTTGAACAAGAATTCCACGTGATTTATCTATTTTTTAAAATCATTGCATTGCATTAAAAGGAAAAAGGATAAAAAGGTTTTGG
Source organism: Capsicum annuum (assembly GCF_002878395.1). Classification (NCBI taxonomy): domain Eukaryota; kingdom Viridiplantae; phylum Streptophyta; class Magnoliopsida; order Solanales; family Solanaceae; genus Capsicum; species Capsicum annuum. The sequence goes on along the minus strand of NW_025831850.1, from coordinate 209,427 downwards.
TGGCTATGATTTTAGAAGTCCTTTGTGATTATGGTTTTGTAACACCCTTGGTGGCTATGGTTTTGGGGTTTAAATAGAATATGGAGTCTAATGACTAAATGGCTTTGGTTTGGCATAAATGGAATAGCTTGCAAGTCTATTGGTATGATAATACCAATTTCGAAATGCCTAAATGAAAGACACCATGGTTAATGGTTGGTTTATGTGCAAATTATTTTAATTTGATCTTAAAGGGAATTATACAGCTCACCGACAAGGTGTAGTCTTGGTCGGACCAATGTTGGAAACCATGTTTGACGACGTTGGGATTTTATATGACCAGTATTTCCGGTGCATACATTATATTTTAGATGGCTATTGTCTTGGTGTCTTTAGCTATTCTTGATACATGTGGCTAACATAGATTGAAGCCCTTTTAGCAGAAAGAGTCAGATCTATATAGCTCGTGGGTGCCTTTAGGTCGGTACAAGCTACATAATTCAAGATTAAATTTTCAAAAGGTCATGTTTTATGTCCTTTTTCCCTATCCCGACATCCTATGTATACATACACACGTACACGTACACACACACAGATATATCATTATTGTACATGTGATTTATGACTGATTTTGATAAATGGATATATTTTATCCCTTCTCTTCGGTTGTATGCCAATACTCACCATACTAAACATCATTTCATAATATAGGTTTTAAGAAATTTTCTTGTAACTTGTGCAATGTTAGGTAGTTTGATAACCCGATCAGTCAGCTATAAAGTGGTCAACCCTCCATCCTTCGGAAGGCCTGGTCTCTCTCTTAGTTTGCATTTATTATTCTAGTGCTTTTTTATTTCTTTTTTTATAGTCGAGGGCATGTCCTGACTTAACTAGTGACACCAAATCTTCAAAACAAAGACCATAGCCGCCAACGCTAAATTGTGAATTGAGTAATTACTCCCATGAAACTTGAGCCCCGGAAGCATAAGCTACAATCTTACCATGCTGGATAAAAACACAACCCATCCCCACACGGGAAGTATTACAATAAACAACAAACCTCTCAGTACCCTCGAGTAGGGTCAAGACAAGAGTACAAGTCAACTTATCCTTTGACTTCACAACCAGCATTACTCTGTGGTGTGCCCAAATTGAATGCAGTCATTGCAGAACTTGGGTCTCCAGTTACAGTCCACCTCCTATTAGATAGAGCCATAAGAAGATTCAATTTTAATGGAATCAATCAGGGGATGAGAAATGTCAACCTCCACTAACACTCTTGCATAAGAGAATTAATTTATGTCGGAAATGTACTTATCAGTGTACAATTATGTACCAATAGCACTAGCCACTTTACTCAAAGCTTCAACCGACCAATATCCTACTGGTAACCCTGACAAATTCACCCACAATAAAACTGTGTTGATGGACTCCGTATCAAACATAAAATCCACCACACGTGGCTTTAATATGAATGGCTTGTTAAGGTAGGTATAAGGTCCTGCCTATAACACCTCTATTCTATCCTCATTCAATGCAAATCGATAAATATAATACTTATCAGTAAGATCGATAATTTAGGGTTTATTTATAAAATTTCAAACAGTAGTCACAATATCCATCGATTTCTTAGACAAAGTATCTCCAAGGACATGCCCAATGAGTGAAGTGGACCAGTAATCATTAGTAGCCATTATATCCTTATTTGTGAGCTTGACAACAATCTTCCCATCATGTTGATTCAGAGGTTTCTAGACCAGCATATGCTATTTCCCTAAAGCTCTATTATGAGGAGTATCCCGTGAATCCTAGTCATCTAGCATTTATGTATCCACTTTGGAGCTAGTAAAGGCTTACACATCAAAAAATTATAATTACCGAGGGAGGGTCACCATTGCAATCACAGGTTTCTTCCTATAGTATTTAGTAGGTAAAACACTGTTACATTCATCTTCAATCTCTTCCTCTAGTTCCTCCTAAAGAGGTTTAAATTGAGCTGAAAGAAAGCTAGAGAAAGTTAGTGGAGAGATATTTTGATTCATTCCTGTTGCCGGAGTCACCATCATCTATGTAGAAACTTCATTGTTCCACCGCCTTACCATTTTGTGTATGTTAACCTACCTCAGCTTAAAATATATTGAGAGAAAACTTAGCTAAACATCCTGCCCGACCATAGCATTTTTTGTTAGTCAGGGTAATCTATGTCTTGACCACTGGAAAAGTGCAAAGAAGGTCTGAATAATCGTCATGATACGAAAGACTATATGCTTATGTACAAACAATCAGATTACTTCGGCTACTTTGAATTAGACTTTCTTAGCTATGTTGATTCACATAAATCAACTTCAAGATACATTTTTTATGTTAGCTGGTGGAGCTATATCTTGGAGGAGGCAGACAGACTCTAATTACTACTTCCACTTTGGAAGCTAAGTTTGTTTCTTATTTGAGGCTATCTCACATGGTGTTTGGGTGAAGAGTTTCATTTTCTGGGATGAGAATTGTCGATTCTATCTCTACGCCATTAAGGTTATACTGTGACAATTCAACTGCTATCTTTTTGGCTATGAATAACAGGAGTGGAAGTTGAAGCTGGCATATCTACATCAAGTATATAGCAATAAGAGAACATGTTAAAGATAAGAAAGTGATCATTAAACACATTAGCACTGGACTTATGTCAGCTCATCCTTTAACTAAATGCATGCCATAATAAAAATTAAGGATCATATAGTTACAATGGAACTTAGTTCCACCACGTAAAAATTTCATTGTAACAACAAATGTTTGTGAAACTCTATTTTATATGATATTTGTTGTATTTGAAACTATGTGCACATTCAGTTTGCTTCGAGAAATGTCGTGAAAATCTGGACACAGAATAAATATTGAATTTTGTTATGTAATACATGCTAAGGGTTAGAGGCATAATGCATTGTGATACATCGAAGATATAACTAGCTTTTAGAGGAACTATCTATTTTACGGAGAAATTTTGACTTTTGAAGAGTCGCCACTTAATTTTGAAAAGGAATTAAGAAACCTTTAAAGAGTTACTTAAAACGATTTAAAATAGGAAAATCGGTTTAAGTTAAAGATTCCTAGTAAGTGGTTCTTATTAACGTTTTAGGAAGGTGTTAGGCACCTAAAACGTCTGCTAACTTACGGTTATCCAGACTGTTTGAAAACATTCTTTTCATTAACTTCAGAAAATTAATTTGTTGAAAAAGTAATTGATTAAGGAAAAAGTTCTCACGGAATCAGTTTTTTAGCGACTTAGTTAGGGATTTAACTAGGTCCGCAAAGAGACAAGCAAACAAATAAATGAAAGAAAAAGGGGAAAAAGTGGGGAAGTAGTGATTTAGGCTTTTTGAGTCCAAACCGTCGACCCTGTCCTAATTTAGTTGGGTTTTCAACCCATTAACATCTGTCCTAATTCTATGTTTTCGAGCCTTTAGCTCTAGTCACGATTCACCTGTATTAAATACAACTTTGGTTTCGTGGCCCAAATGAATGAATAAGGAAATAAATAAATAAATAAATAAAATAGATAAAGACAACAAATAAAGAATATAAACAAATAAATAAAAAAGGACTTTCTAGTCCCTTTACCGCTTCAAAGAAGGGATTTTAGCCCATTCTTCTTCTCTTAAATCTTTGTATTTGTACACTAAAAGATCACTTTTTGGAACTTAGGGCTTTAGATTTGAATCAATGAAATAGGCCTCATTGGCCCAATGAGGGATGCAAAGGGAAAGAGTCCATTTGGACTATAAAATGGATTCCTATCTCGTGGCAGCAAAATAGGGCGACGAGCTATCAGTAAAATCGTGGCTATCGAAATCTCATGATGTCGACCACCAATAGAGTGTCTTCTTGATTTTACCTCTTAGAGATTTTGCAACCCACCTAGATTTTCAACTAAGGTTTTCAACCTAAATTTAGAAACTTCTAAAATTTTCCTTTCTCTATTTCCAAATCAGAAACTCACTCAAAAGATTTCCCTCTTCAACCCTCGAATCTCTCCCTAGCAATTTCAAAAACCTAAAATTTCTAAGAAATAGAATTCGAGTTCCCAAATCTTTTCTAAACACAATTTCTAAACCCTCAAATTTCTAACCCTTTTTTCTTGATTCCCCCCAAAAGAGAAAAAGGACTTCCAAAGAGAAAGAAGACTCTCCTTGTCTTTACCCCTCGAAAACCAAGGAAAAAAATCCTCCCAAAAGAGAATGAATGACTCTTTATATATAGAGAATGAATAGGGGCCCTTCTCCGATTTTTTTTTGAATTTTGAATCTCCCCACATCACCTCATTTCCCCCTAATTCGTAATGGGTAGACCAATCAAAATCCCCCCAATGTATTTCAGTCGAAAACTAATTAAAACCCCCCAGGTATGTACGAAATTGTACAATCTCATCCGAGATTCGCAGAATTGAACCGTTGAGGAGACACCTGGACCTATTTCAGAAGCTTCTCGAGCTTTCTTCGTACGAACTAATGAGAGACGTATGGAGAAAGTTCAGGTCAACCTTGTTTTGGGTTCATGAGACACGGGTCGTAGACTGAAGTCGTTAAATTTGAGGGTCGAGTTTATGTCGGTCTGTCGCGATTGGAAGTTGTTAATGTTGAAGGTGGTTTTGGCATTGTTGTTCTTGAATGTTGTTGATGCTGATGTTATTTGGAGAAGATGAATTGGGCCTGGGTTAGGAGGATGTTTTGGGCTGGGGTTTATTAATTGAGTTGGTTTGTTATTTAGAGAATTGTTGGGCTGGGCTGATTTTGTTTAAAATGGGTTGGTTTGGAATTTAAGTATTGGGCCTGGAATTGGGTAGATTAGGAGGTAATTTTAAGAATTGGACTAGAATTAGGGTATTTGGGTTTTAATTTAGGCAATTGAATTTAAATTATAGCCAAATTAAATACCAATTGGTTAATTGTATTTCAACTGGGGCCAATTTGATTTCAATCAGAGCCAAATTCAACAAATTGACTAAATCAAATCAAAATTTGATACGAATTGACCCCTTGTTCAATCCCAAGCTTCTTGATTTAATAAAACCAAACAACTATTTCTCCAAATAGATTATTTGTAAGAATAAATTATATTTAAATCAAGATTTAATTTTTTAAAATTTATTTTCCAAATAATCCATAATTTAAAGTCCAATTTTGATGAAAATGTTCATTTAAATGATGTCATTTATACAATCTCGTTTATGCAAATACGAAAATATATAATTATCACTTAAATGACAAAATTTGCTCGAATACCTATTTTATAACGCATTTATTTGAAAAAAAATAATTGTTGTGATTTTATTCAAAAATCGAAGTAACCCGAGATTAAACGTAGTTGTGGAGGGAAAAAATTAGGTATCATCAACTGCCCCCTCCCTTTGGGTAGGGTGGTTGCAAGTAACCATGGGCAAAGGGAGGTTGACGTTCCTAATTTTTTGTCCGACCACAGATTTGAATCTGAAAGACGTTGGTTTTTCGCACGAGTTTAATGGAGTTATGGCCGAACCTTGGTATCAGGTTTCCTACATATCTCAGGTTACATGAGAATTCAGGCCACTTGTAGTTCATAGAGCATGATTTTCAAAAAATTCACAAGCTATCTCGATTTTAGAGTTTTTGATAAAACCGAGAAATTGGTAAATAAAGTGATTTGGGGGGAGGTTGGAATGCAGTCGAGTTTTCTACATAGAGCCCAACCTACATATCCCCAGGACTCAGGAAATCAAACTGCTTGTAGTTTGACTCGATCGATAGAGAAGACAGTCTTTTATTTCAGACGATCTTTGGATCAGGATGAGTGACAAGTTAATCGAGTTGCGGAAAAAAAGCTTGTAACCTCTTAACCATGAACGTGGAGCTCTTCACGTCCATAGGTAAGAATTTACCTGGGTATAATTTCCAAAACTCTAAGTATGTTGTCACCTGAATTTGAAATAAAAAAGAAAGTTCCCTTCGATATGAGTTAAGAAAACATCCTAGAGGTAAAACTAAGATCAGAATATCTACAAATACCCACATGCCTTCTAATAGAGGCGTGGTCAAATGGTGGTGGTAATCATTAGTTAGCTCGCGTCTAGAGAGTTTGACATCCCTCTCTAGACTATGTCCCATTTTGCTGCTGAAAAAGAGTTCCACGTTGTGCTGCATCATTTTTGGAGTCGTTCGCACCTGTGGTTTTGGTTTGATATTTTCATCTTCTCGGATGCTCTCGACAATTTCTCACACAAAAATCATTAGTGATAAGCTCAATTCACGAAAGAAGTATATAGTATTTTACCATATCTCCACGTGAGTTATTGTCTAAAAAGCGAAGTCATCTTTTTGTGTACCTTCAGAGTGGGGTGGCCCTTTTGGATACTGGTGATACTTTGTGCAGAATGGTCTCTACAACCGTGTTATCTTGTGCAGGATTGGCAATACTTTTGGTTACCTATATCACTTGTTGTATGTGGAATGATGACCTCTTCGGTTATAGCCGATGATCGATTTATAAGTTTTTCTTAAATTGTCAATCTTCGGATAATCTTGCGCATTATTTGATTGTTAGGTACGAGGCGACTTACAGACATCCTTTGAATTACTAGCCTTTAGGTAATCCTTCATCTTATCCGACTTTGGATAAGAGATGGCTTACAGATATCCCTCCAATAGCTAGCTTTTTGGTGTTACTGCGCATCATCCGACCTTGGATACAATATGACTTATAGATAATCTCTCAAATTGTTAGTCTTTGGGTAATCTTGCACATAATCGATCTTGGATATGACGCGGCTTATAGAGAATCTTTGGACGTATCAATTTGACAATCTTGCATATTCTTCGATAAGGATTTAGTTGCGACTTATGAATAATCGTTGGACTATCAATTTTTGGGTGATCTTGCACACTATCTGGTTAGGATGTTGTTATGGCTTACGGATGTCCTACAAGTTATCAACTCATAGGTGATCTTGCACACTATCTTATTTCAAATAATATGACTTATAGATGACCCTCGAATTGTCAATAATAGGAAATCTTATATATCATTCATCCTTAGATAGCGACTTAAAGGCGTCCTTTCAAATCATGTGCTCTCGATGCATTCAGATGTGATTCATAAAATGATGAGATATCCTCAATGCCAGCATTTCTGTCTAGCGCGTCAACAGATATTGAATGCCTTCTGGGGCGATGGTATGAGATGGACTTTGCAGCAATAATATGTAATGGCCCTTGGTTCAACACCTTCCGGCAATGATATACAATGGCCCTTGGGGTAACGCCTTGCGGCAATGATATGTAATGGCCCTTGGGGCAACGCCTTGCGGAAATGATATGTAATGGCTCTTGAGGCAATGCCTTGTGGAAATGATATGTAATGGCCCTTGGGGCAACGCCTCACGGCAATGATATATAATGGCCATTAGGGCAGCGCCTTGCGGCAATAATATGCAATGGCCCTTGGGGCAACGCCTTGTGGCAGTGATATGTAATGGCCCTTGAGACAATGTCTTGCGGCAATGATATGTAATAACCCTTGAGGCAATGATAAAAATAATTTTACCTGAATTCATCTTTCATCGTCTTGCTTTCTACATATACCTGTGCTCAAGGTAGACGATTAGTAGACACAAAGTCGCTTTTGCTAGCGACTATTTTTAGGAAACTTCTAAATACAATATTTGTAAAAAAGACTAGGCGCTTTTGTTTGTCGCCTATGATCTCAAGAAAAGAGATGGACAAATAAAAAGGTCCTCAATAAATAGTTGTTAACCCATTTTTAGGGCTACCCTAAAATATCGTTCTTGGGCATTAATGATTTGTTGTGGCTCCCAATTTGCTCAGAGATTTTTGAAAGAGGCTCTCATTTTTTTGTATTGATCCCTGCATCCATAGAAAAATGATTAGTTTGAATGAAATTACTCTATGTTGTCCTTTTTCGATCCTCGATTTGCTCCTTGCCATCTCTTGGGCATTCCGCCATGTTAGGACTTCCACCCTGACACTCCATCCCAAATAATGTCTAGGCAAGTACTAAATAAGTGAGTCGTAAGATTTTTGAAAATAGTCTTAAATTTTTGAAAATAATTTCGAAAATTTCTGTAAAACTTTAGAAAATCTCTGCCAGTAATATCATGTACTAGCTCAACGAATGTCTTCCTCGTGGCTTTGACTATATCCGACGGATGATTTCCTAAACTCATGATTATTGTTGGAGGGTTTCTTCAAATAATTCTATCATAGACAGAAATTGAGTCTGCCTAGACTTTGTCACAGCTGGTTACTTTAAAAGCTTGGCCTTAACCTCTGGTGCTGGGAAATTTGAAATATATTCCAGCATTCGGTGGAATTTTGAGGTCTCTCTCAAAAATTCTGCCCCAGTTTAAAGTTTTTTGAGATGATACTAATTCAGATGGGTCTGAAATCTTTGCTGATCTTCATTCTCTTTGTTAGATATCGATCTTCTCTTGTGAATTTTTGAGATTCCTTCTCAAAAATTCTGCCCTAGTTTCTATTTCCTGGGGATATATGACCGAGTCATTGGGGATCCTACGTATCCCTTTCTTGGGAATTCAGGTCATCACGTAGTTCATACGCACTCTAGGGACATACAAAAGAAATTAATGGGTTGACCAAAGCCGACATAGGCCGCCTACGTATCCCTTTCTTGGGAATTCAGGTCATCACGTAGCTCATATATAAAGGGAAAGGATAAATTATCCTAAGGGGTTGACCGAAGCCGACATAGGATGCTTACATATCCCTTTCTTGGGAATTCAGGTCAAACATAATTCGTACATAGGGGAAAGGGATTCTAGGCAGTTACACACTAGAAAACAACATTATTACAAAGATGATTACAAGTAAACTAAGAAAACACAAAAACTAGAACGTCTTTCAAACATAATATCTCTTTACCACATCAGAATTGATTGGTTTGGTCCACTCCTTGCCATCCATCTCAGATAAAATCAAATATCCAGATAGTACCTTGTGAACTATCTATGGCCCTTGCCAGTTTGGAGCGAACTTGCCCTTGTACTCATTTTGGCGAGGGAATATTCGTTTGAGAACCAATTGCCCCACTTCAAATGTTCGAGCTTTCACTTTCTTGTTAAAGTCACGAACCATCCTATATTGGTACAACTGACCATGGCATACAACGACCATTCTCTTTTCATCAATCAACATGAGTTGTTCATAGCGAGCACGAACCCATTCTTCGTTACTTAGTCCAGCTTCCTGAATAATCCTTAGGGAAGGTATTTCAACTTCAGCAGGTATCACAACTTTATTCCCATAGACAAGTAAATAGGGGGTCACCCTGGTGAAGGTTCGAACTTTTGTGCGATACCCTAGCAAATATTAAGGTAACATCTCATGCCATGATCTATAATTTTCGACCATCTTTCTCAAGATCTTTTTGATATTCTTATTGGCCGCTTCCACAACTCCATTCATTTGGGGACGATATGCAGTCGAGTTGCGATGCACAATCTTGAACTGATCATAAATTTCTTTCATCAAGTGACTGTTCAATTTTGCCCCATTATCAGTATTGATCACTTTCGGTACTCCGAATCGGCAAATCAAGTTATTCCTGACGAAATCTGCAACCACTTTCTTAGTGACGACTCTGTACGAAGCCGCTTCGACCCACTTAGTGAAATAATCAATGGCAGCTTAACTAAATCTATGCCCATTCAACGCTAATGGCTTTATTGGTCGGATGACATCCATGCCCCAAGATATGAAAGGCCAAGGCGAATTCATTGTGTCAAGCTCGTGTGGAGGCATTCGAATCAGATCTCCGTGTATTTGACATTTTGGACATCTCTGCACATACTTACTACAATTATTTTCCATAGTCATCCAGAAGTAACCGGTTCTCAGGATCTTTCTGGCAAGGACAAACCCATTCATGTGGGCCCCAAAAATTCTAGCGTGTACCTCTTTTATCAATTTATTGGCTTCCGCAGCATCGATGCATCTTAGGAATCCCAAATCAGGAGTCCTCCTAAAAAGAATTTCCCCACTTGGAAAGTAATTCTTTGCCAAACACCGGATTGTCTTTTTTTGGTTGTTACAAGCCTCTTTAAGATATCTTCCAGATTCCAAATACCTTTTAATGTCATAGTACCAAGGCTTTCCATCAGGTTCCTCTTCCACGTGTATATAATGCGCGGGTTGCTCCTTCAAGCTTATTTTCAAAGAATCAATGTAACTCTGATCCGAGTGCTAAATCATGGAAGATATAGTGGCCAAAGCATCAACAAACTCATTTTGTATCCGTGGGATATGCCTAAAATCAACTTCCTTGAATCTTTCACATAATTCTTGCACCAGCTCCACATAAGGAGTGATCTTGAGATTTTTTACCACCCATTCTCCTCGTACCTGGTGAATCAACAAATCTAATTCCCAATGACTAACAATTCACGAACACCCATATCAAGTGCCAATTTGAGACCCAAAATGCAAGCCTCATATTCAATCATGTTATTGGTGCATAGAAAATGTAACTTAGCAGTTACCGAATAATACTGGCCCATTTCTGACACCAAAACTGCTCCAATTCCTGAACCTTTGAAGTTGACCGCCCCATCAAAAAATAGCCTTCATTTGGGGTAAATCCCTGTAATGTCTTCTCCTACGAACAAAACTTCCTCATCTGGAAAGTAAGTTCGAAGTGGCTCATATTCCTCATCAACTGGGTTCTCTGCTAAATGATCTACTAAGGCTTGCCCCTTGATTGCTTTTTGGGTTACACACACAATGTCAAACTCACTCAGCAACATTTGCCTCTTGGCTAGCTTTCCCATAGGCATAGCCTTTTGGAAAATATACTTTAATGGATCCATTCTCCAGATGAGGTATGTTGTGTAGGGCGACAGATAATGCCTCAACTTTTGTGCCGTCTAAGTCAAAGCACAACATGTCCTTTCTACAAGAGTGTAATGGGCTTTATATGGCATGAATTTTTTACTCAAGTAGTAAATGGCTTTCTCTCTGCTACCGATCTCATTATTTTTCCCGAGAACACATCCGAAAGCATTTTCTGAGACTGACAGGTAAAGAAATAATAGAATTCCTTCTCTTGGTGGAACCAAAACCAGCGGTGCAGAGAAGTATTCCTTGATGTGAATAAAAGCTCTGTCCACTCGTTCAATGTATTTTTCTTCAAAATCTTTAGAAGTCGCTCGCATATGACTGTTGACTACACGATGAGCCTGCTAATGTAATTCAAATGACCCATGAAACTCATAACTTCCTTCTTAATCTTCGGTGGTGGCAAGTCCTAAATTGTCTTGATTTTTGATGGGTCTAACTCGATGACTCTTCTACTGACTATGAACCCCAACAACATCCCTGATAGCACACCAGAAGCACATTTAGCAAGGTTTAATTTCAAACTGTACCTTCTTAATCTGTTGAAAATTTCTCCAGATGAGTTAGATGATCCAAACTTTTGCAGGATTTGATAATTATGTCATCCACGTACACCTCAATCTCTTTATGGATCATATCATGAAAAATCATCGTCATAGCCCTCATATATTTTGCACCCACATTTTTGAGACAAATTGCATTACCCTGTAATGATAAACACCCCAGGGTGTAAAAAAAGCCATTTTTTCTGCATCTTCCTCATCCATTAATATCTGATGATACCCGGTGAAAAATTCAATGAATAACTGTATTTCATATTTTGCAAAGTTATCGATGAGAATATTGATGTTGGGCAACAAAAAACTATCTTTAGGACTGCTATTCAAGTCTCTATAGTCAACACAAATTTAAATATTGCCGTCCTTTTTTGGCACAAGGACGATGTTGGCCAACCACGTTGGATATTTTGTAACCTTGACAACATTAGACTGGATTTGTTTTGTCACTTCTTCCTTGATCTTTAGACTTAAATATGGCTTGAAGTTCTGCATTTTTTGCTTGACTGGATCAAACTCCGAATTTATTAGCAACTTATGTGACACAATGCTGGTGCTCAACCCTAGCATATCATCATAGGAACAACCAAACACGTCGATATATTCCAGCAATAGGTGGATGAGCTCTTTCGTTTGTGACGCCGCCAGGTGGATACTGACACTTGTCTCTTTGATTTTATCGTGATCTCTCAAGTTGACTGTTTCAGTTTCCTATAGATTAGGTTTTTCACGATTCTTAAATTCCTCTATATATTTGACAAATCGTTCCTCGTCATCATCCTTCCAATCATCATTGTTCCCCTTATTTTGTTCGTTCAAGCTTTGACATGACACGGCATTGGTAGATTTTAAGCTACTGCTACTGTAATGGAAAAACAAACCCAATTAGATGATAATAAGATAATAACAAAATATATGACTAGAAGTGTTTTAGAAATAATAGAATTTTCTAAATAAATAAAGGCCCTTTCTTTGAAATTTGGGAGATAATTACAAAATCATGGCTCATGACTCGCGGAAATACAAGTCCATGCCTTTTTGAAAGTAGTAAGACACGAAAAATAAGTTTTGAGATATAAAATATGGATCGCGGGGCATCCTCTAAATCATTACCGATTTTAAAAACTATCAGTAATTGCCCTTTCATCTACCATGATGGGCAACGGGTTATGAGTGGAGCGGAGGTCCAATTTTGCAAGGCCTTCCCTGGCGCAATCTGCTTCACCCCGCTGGAATTTGGGAGATCTTCTAGTACATCATTGCATCCTTCTAACAAATATCCTATCCCATCCCCAAGACCATCATCATCTAACACCTCTTGTATAGGAAATGACTGGAACAGAAGTGGCACGGGCCCAAACAAACTCTTCTCTGGCTCATCCTCAACCCTATCCTTCCTGGTAGGCTGATATCCTAACCCATATTTAGAGCCTCTCTCTGAGATCATAATAGGCTCGATAACTCCTTATAAATTCTTACCCAAGCCTCGACTAGGTTCGAACCCATTTCTTAACATCACTGTTACAATTATTTTGTAGACAGAAGGTATGGGTACTTTGGGCGTCGAATCTCTGTCCGCAACATTTATAATTTCCACTGTATAAAAATTGCTACCTTTTGGAACATCTTCAATCACCGGCACATAACCATTGAGATGGTCCGCTCGACTTCCTTCTTCTTAGATGACTACTTCATGATCTTCCCAAATAAACTTTAATAATTGATGAAGGGGTGATCAAACTGCCTTTGCACCGTGTATCCATGGTCTTCCCAAGAGCAGGTTGTAGCTAGGATGGATATCCATAACATGAGACATAGTCTTGAACTCAGCAGGCCCCATTTGGATATGCAAATCAATCTCTCCTATGGTATCTCTCTGCCCATCATCGAATACTCTCATATTTACGTGGCTTTGATGAATTTTTCCTAAATCATAGCCCATTTGAACCAATGCAGAGAGGGAAGAAATATTCACACCAGATCCGTCATCTATTAATACCTAATTAATCGTATAATCTCAATAAATGATGGTGACATGCATGGATTTGTTGTGCATCGCTCCTTCAAACGGCAATTCTTCATCACTGAATGATATGCGATGATTCCCCACAATATTTCTTATCATCACAGCCAGATTCTCAACCCTTGTTCCTGCGGGAAAATATGCTTCCTCCAAGACCTTTGATAAAGCCTACCGGTGGTATTGTGAACTCATTAACAGTGCCAAGATAGAGATTTGGGCTGGCGTTTTCTCCAAGTGTTTGACAATTGAGTAATCCTTTGGTTGCATACGCCTCCAAAATTTCTCAGCCTCTCCTTCAGTGATTGGACTTTTCTATGAATCTTTTTTGTTGGTCAATTCCTCAGGGATTTAACATCGTCCCGATCTCGTCAGCCCTTAGGCAGCAGCAGTTTGCACAATAAATTCCTTTCTTGGCGGGGTAGCATACGGCCATCATCACTATAAATGGGGCTATCTTGTTGATACTTAAGGCAGCCACAACCTTCTCTATCTTTCCTACCTCTTCCGCTCTTTTGCGCTTTTCAGAGTTCACCTGGGTAATGGTCTTTCCAGATGCCCATTCGCCTTCTACTTCAATCATGTTAACTGTACATCCCCCATGGTTGGGCAATGGATTTTTATTAATATTTGGAGTAGGCGCCTGGAGCATGATAATCTTTTGATCGATTAAATCCTGGATCTTGTGTTTCAAGTAGACATAATCCTCTGTACTATGCCTCGCTGCCCCTGAATGATAAGCACAATGTTAAATTACATTACAAAATTGAGAGGTGGGATTGATATTCCTTGGCTGTATTGGTTGCAAATGACCAGCGTTCTTCAATCTTGAACTTGACCAAGAGGGCGGAACCCTGTGGTGTCTTCATTCCCCATAGCTGTATTAGTAGTCCCCAACTAAAGTGCTCTATACTTCTTCACTACTACTACAGTTGAATATGGTTCGTGAAGCATCTGGCTTATCGGTAATCTCCCATTCCCACAATTGGGTGCGACTTTCAGCTAGTGGGGTGAAATTTTAGGGAGGTTTCTTTTCATGGTTTGGACGTTGGGGATTATACGGGCTTAGGTTTGTAGGAAGGGGTACTTGGTGATAATTTAGAGGCTTTTAGAAATTTGTTCAATTATTTGGAGAAGAGGTTTGGAAATGAGACAGATAATTTGGAGGTGGAACTGGGTATTAGAGAAAGATATTTGGCTGTGGAGCTTGGTATGAGGATTGCATGTTTGGGAATGAAGTTTGGTACTGAGGTTGGGAATTTGAGAGTGGAGCTTGGTATTGGGGGTTGGAATAGAACAGGTGCGGAAGGCTAGGTGACGGCAGAGAAGATAAAACATTTCTAGAATGAACCTCTTTTTCATTTTTGTAATAGGATTAGCAAAAAACATACCTACATCTTCCTTTTTCTTCTTCGAGAACATGACAGTCCTAGAGGACGTCGGGGTTTTGGAAATCTTCCCTGTCCGAATACCTTCTTCCAATGATTCTTCTATTTTTAACAAATCCGAAAAAGTTGCCTTGACAGCGGACACCATCATGGTATAATATTCTCTTTCTTGAGTGCGGGAGAACATAGATACCGTTTCCTCCTTGGACATGGGGGTTGAACTTTGGTGGCTTCTTTCCTCCAACGAAAAGCATAGTCTCGAAAACTCTCAACATTCCTCTGTTTGATCCGATCTAGTGAATATTGGTTAGGGACTTATTCAATGTTGAATGCGAACCAGTGAAGGAAACCCTTAGCCAATGCTTTCCAACCAGTCCATTTTTCTGGCTCCTGAGACATGAACTACTCCAAGGCTTCGCCATTTAAACTTCAACTGAATAGGCGCATTAATAACGCCTCATTTTTCCCTATTCCTACCAGTTGCTCACAATACCTTCTCAGATGGGCCATTGGATTTTTGGTACCGTCAAACATCTCAAACTTAGGGACTTTGTACCCATCTAGTAGGTCTACTCTCGGGTGAATACATAAAGTGTCATACCCCAAATCGTCGTGGTCCCTGGATCCATGAGACTCTTTAATCCTCATGATTTCTTCCTTCATAGCTAGTAAATTCCTTTCATGCTGGGTCCTCCACTCTTTCTCCTTCTCCTCGTAATGATCCATCTCAGGGTTAGGAAGGGGTTCATAAATATCAGGCGATATGATTGCTTGAGGGGGATTTGGAAGGGAGGCTTGATTTTACGGAAGAAAGGAACTTGGTTGGTAAGTGGGGAGGATATTTTGGAATTTGGAAAGGTTCTGTGGAATTTGTGAATAGTTTGGTGGAATTTGAGAAGGATTTTGTAGATTTGGAAAGGAATTTGGTAGATTCGGGGATAGATTTGATGGATTTTGCGAGTTTAGGAGTGAATCTTATGGATTTGGGAATGAATTTTCTTGATTTGAAAATGTGTTTTGGGGATTTGAGAATGGATTCAGAGATGGATTTTGTGAGGTCAGAGATGGATTTTATGGATGGTAGGCATCTGGGTTATTTTCATGATTAGTGTTTTGGACAAGTGGAGGGGCAGAGACGGACGATATGTTATTTGGCTGATCCCCGAGAATAGGTGTGCTGAGGGGAGAGATTTGGAGTGGAGTCCTGTGGCCTCCTAGAGCGGGGGCATTCACAGTGATGGCCAACTTATCCAAATCTCGAGTGTGATTTATTTCCTCCTGAAGTATTTCTAACTTTCTTGCAAGTTTTGTAATCATTTCATTCTGTTCCACTATCATATTGTCCCGAATAGTCAGTGTGCTTTACTCGTCATTTCTTGTTATTTTTGGATGATGGTCAGAGGATGGGATTTTGTGCGCTTTTGATCGGGTGAAGTAGGGATGTTCTTCTAGCTTATATCAACACGGAGTAATTTCTATTATCTGTAAAGTAAAACAACTCAAAGGGAAATGTGTTAGTTTCCATATATGATAAGTAATGCAAAATATTTGACAGGAAATAGCCACATAGAGTTGCTTGAGTCATAGCCAAATTTATCCATAGGACATAGTGGATGAACATTCCTTTGATCCAAAAAAGCGCACATAAGCAAATAAAATAGTTATATCACAAAAACATTATAATAACGCATATCCTAGCTGGGGTGACCCTTTTTGAGCCAAGGGTTCAGGCCTAATAATTTTTGAAGACAATATATGCTTCCTCAAAGTCAATCCATTAAATCCCAACTCATATAGACACGAAAAAGGGCATAAATGCCTACAAAAGATAACGAAAAAGGGATACAATCTTTAGGGAAAAAGGGAAATAACATGAAAGAAGATATGTTCCCGCGCAAGGGAAATAGAAAAACTAGCTACTGGAGGCTCCTTCGTCTGCCTTCGCCTTGTTAACCTCCTGTTCTATTTGATACCTATTGATGATAAGAAGACTCCTGCATAATTGTGCCTTGCTGTCGTAAGTCATTTTCCCTATACTATTGAGTTGGGAGGCCATGCTATCATCCAAATCAGTTAGACATTTCCTGGCATTATCAGCTTCTTGCTTAGCTCTTTTCAACTCTTCCCTCAACATACGTATAGTTAAAGTGTCCTCCATGTGTATCTGCCGGTGCGCAATTTCACTTTTCTGGAGCTCATCTTGTAGCCTATGGAGCCGAATTTGATGCTCGGATTCTACATCCACAACCCGAGTGGGTACATTTGGTCCCAGAATCAATGCTCTAGCGAGACTCTTTTTCAACCACTCCATGTAAGTATCGCTGACTTCAGGGTCATGCTCTATATGAAAAGTCACTTCCTTCCACCTTTTTCTTCTCCATCCATTTATCATGCCGTCTTTGAGTGGAGACTCACTTTCATCGTATTCGGTGAAAAAACTAAGCATGGAATCTATTTGTGGTGCCTCTTGCTTGATCTCGAATTGCCTAAGAACTCTGCCAGGATTGTAGGGCCGGATCCCCCTGAGACCGGGAAGCACTAGGAAAGGCCATTACCCCTTCGAATGGTGTATTTCCCTGAACGAAGAGAGTTAGTGGACTATTGCACATCGTTATGTCTCAATTCCCCGAAAGTCTTAAATAAAAATTCATGAGATGCTTTCCTTTTGAACCTGTGTAGAAACAACCACATGTCATGCAAAGCTAGCATATCCACCCTTGTTTTACGATTAGGTTATACTGTTCTTGAATCCTTTACCAAATGCTTCATCATCCATCATTTTAATATGAGGTTGCAACCTTAAAAGAAATGATTTTTGACTTGACACCTTCCCAAGGCTCGATATATATCGGCGACAATCATGGGAGCTAAATTATGGAATACGTTGGTAGAATTGTAATCTACTCCAATGAAAAGTGCATGGGCCACCGTAACAACCCTGGGATGAATTGTGCCATTTTCCCCCTGTGGGAACACCATGGTTCCGAGTAGACCTACCGCAAATGCAAAGGGTCTCATCTCCTTCCATTTTGCTTTGGACTCAAATTTATGTCCAAATTTGTTGAAGGCATTGAATCTTCCAAACCAATGATACAACTCCCGAAAAGTGATATTTTCTCCATCATATTCCTCTAGCCAGGTGTCGTCGTCAGTTCAAAATGCCTCTCTGATTGTTTGACGATCCCACACAGCAGGAACTAAAATGTTCTTATCAGGTTTTTCCTTTCTCTTGAAACATATTTCAATACTCTCATAGCAAATTAACACTTCTTCGATGGTAGGAGTCAATTCCACATCCCCGAAGTGAAACACCATATTCTGATCATCCTAAAAAGTCATAAGCACGTGGATCATTTCAGGCCAAGCGTCCATTTCGATCAACGAAGGCAGGTGCCCGATGTTTGTCCTAACAATTTTTCTCTCATCTGGACCCATATAATCCCACCACAATTTTAGGTAATCGTCAAGTTTGGTAACCATCTTGAACTTTTCAAGGGAATGAAATTGAGCCATATCTACATAAAAGAAGACAAAGATAAGCCTTTCCTCGACCCCAAAGGGTAATGGATTGAATTTAGACAAGCATATATTTCTCCAACACATAAGTATGATCCGTTTGTGATTGACTCGGGGTCAATTGACGTAGGGCAAGTTTTCTAATGGGCCCAATACCCCACTCGGGTATTGGGTCATCCTAGGCTCATGCCTAAAATAAGGTTTTGGTTTCGTTCTATCCTCCGTGTCTAGAGTGGGTTTGAACACTAGTTCTCAAGCGGACAACTTGAGTTTGAAAATACAAACAGCCATCGGAGGACTCACGTGCTAATAAACTGTTTATATTTCCAACACATTTTCGGAATTGATCAATAGGGGCGCCGGGATACATACGAAACCCCAAAACAATCTAAATAATGTAGGAATATTACATGCGATGCAATAATTAAACTCTACAGAATTGAAACACATGAACACATAAAATGTTAATCAAAAGATGAAATCTAACATTTGGTTAGAACGTAATTAAAATCCCCAGCAGAGTCGCCATTTCTGTTTTGCAGAGAAATTTTGACTTTTGAAGAGTCTCCACTTAATTTTGAAAAGGAATTAAGAAACCTTTAAAGAGTTACTTAAAACGATTCAAAATAGTAAAATTGGTTTAAGTTAAAGATTCCTAGTAAGTGGTTCTTATTAACGTTTTAGGAAGGTGTTAGGCACCTAAAACGTCCGCTAACTTGCGGTTACCCAAACTGTTTGAAAACATTCTTTTGATTAACTTCGGAAAATTAATTGGTTGAAAAAGTAATTGATTAAGGAAAAAGTTTTCATGAAATCAGTTTTTTAGTGACTTAGTTAGGGATTTAACTAAGTTCGCAAAGAGACAAGCAAACAAATAAATGAAAGGAAAAGGGGAAAAAGCAGGGAAGTAGTGATTTAGGCTTTTTGAGCCCAAACCATTGACCCTTTCCTAATCTAGTTGGGTTTTCGACCCATTTTCACCTATCCTAATTCTATGTTTTTGAGCCTTTAGCTCGAGTCTCGATCCACTTATATTAAATACAACTTTGTCTTCGTGACCCAAATAAATGAATAAGGAAATAAATAAATAAAATAGATAAAGAAAACAAATAAAGGATATAAACAAATAAATAAAAAGAGACTTTCTAGTCCGTTTTCCGCTTCAAAGAAGGGATTTTAGCCCATTCTTCTTCTCTTAATCCTTGTATTTGTACACCACAGGATCAGTTTTTGGAACTTAGGCCTTTAGACTTGAATCAATGAAATAGGCCTCATTGGCCCAATGAGGGATGCAAAGGAAAAGAGTCCATTTGGACTCTAAAGTGGATTCCTGTCTCGTGGCAGCAAAACAGGACGATGAGCTATCAGTAAAATCGTTGCTATCGGAATCTTGCGACGTCAACCACCCATAGAGCATCTTCTGGCTTTTACCTCTTAGAGATTTTGCAACACCCCCCCCCCCCCTAGATTTTCAACTAAGGTTTTCAACCTAAATTTAGAAACTTTTAAAATTTTCCTTTCTCTGTTTCCGAATCAGAAACTCACTCAAAAGATTTCCCTCTTCAACCCTCGAATCTCGCCCTAGCAACTTCAAAAACCTAAAATTTCTAAGAAATAGAATTCGAGTTCCCAAAGCTTTTCTAAACACAATTTCTAAACCCTCAAATTTCTGACCCTTTTTTCTTGATTCCCCCCAAAAGAGAAAAAGGACTTCCAAAGAGAAAGAAGACTCTCCTTGTCTTTACCCCTTGAAAACCAAGGAAAAAAAAGATCCTCCCAAAAGAGAATGGATGACTATTTATATATAGAGAATGAATAGGGGCCAACATCACCTTATTTTTCCCCCGATTCATAACGGGTAGACCAATCAAAATCCCCCCCAATGGATTTCAGTCGAAAACCAATCAAAAACCCCCAGGTATGTACGAAATTGTACAATCTCATCCGAGATTCGCAGAATTGAACCATTGTGGAAACACCTAGACCTATTTTAGAAGCTTCTCAAGCTTTTTTCGTAGAACTAATGAGACACGTATGGAGAAATGTTGGGTCGGCCTCGTTCTGGGTTCACGAGACACGGGTCTAGACTGAAATAGTTAAAGTTGAGGGTCGGGTTCTGGTCGGTCTATCGCAATTGAAAGTTGTTAATATTGAAGGTGGTTTCGCATTGTTGTTCTTGAATGTTGTTGATGCTGATGTTATTTGGAGAAGATGAATTAGGCCCGAGTCAGGAGGATGTTTGGGCTGGGGGTTATTAGTTGAGTTGGGCTATCATTTAAAGAATTGTTGGGCTGTGCTGATTTTGTTTAAAATGGGTTGGTTTGGGATTTAAGTATTGGGCCTGGAATTGGGTAGATTAAGAGGTAATTTTAAGGATTGGACTAGAATTAGGATATTTGGGTTTTAATTTAGGCAATTGAATTTAAATTATAGCCAAATTAAATACCAATTGGTCAATTGCATTTCAATTGGGGCCAATTTGATTTCAATCAGAGCCAAATTCAATAAATTGACTAAATCAAATTGAAATTTGTTACGAGTTGATCTCTTGTTCAATCCCATGCTTCTAGATTTAATAAACCCAAAAAAGTATTTCTCCAAATAGATTATTTGTAAGAATAAATTGTATTTAAATCAAGATTTAATTGTTTAAAATTTATTTTCCAAATAATCCTTAATTTAAAGTCTAATTTTGATAAAAATGTTCATTTAAATGATGTCATTTATACAATCTCGTTTATGCAAATACGAAAATATATAATTATCACTTAAATGATAAAATTATCCCAAATACCTATTTTAAAGCCTATTTATTTAAAAAAAATAATTGTTGTCATTTTATTCGAAAATCAAGGAAACCCGAGATTAAACGGAGTTGTGGAGGGCAAAAATTAGGTGTCAACACTATCGTCATGATTCATGTATTATGTTTCACTAATGGATTAGAATATGCAGACCAAGTGGGAGTATATTGACATTATCCAAAAACATGGTCGGTAACTTCTTTGTAACTAAACTTGTGTCCTGAGGTTTTTAGTAGATTTTTGCCTAAAAAAAGACAATAACAACTCTCTGCATCCTACTGCCAAGTTCAATTGATGTTTGAATTTAAATTTGTCTCATCATGTGTCGAGTTCACAAATTCTTTTGGATATAATTAGGTTGTTGTTATTTCCAAAATTTGTTTTAGGAAATCATAAGGCACATTTTGGTTAGGTGACCTGATGTTGCAGAGTCTCTTTAAAACTTTGGAGGGTATGAAGTGTTACAAGGTCGTTCAATTCATTGGTGGAGGTGGGATATATATACATGGAAACAGTACTCGCCATTTTAGTGTAAAAATAATTCCATGAAGTGAAAAAAGAGACACTCATTTTCAACCTTCTGAGAATCAGTAAACTTAACTCTACCTTCAGTGTAAATAGAAGATATAGTATTTTGAGTAGTTTTGATTTTCAATTAAGCAATAAATTACTTTGTATTTATATCCCCACTATCAATCCAATAGGCTCGTGATTTTTGTCTCAAGACCCTCTGTAAGACCCCAAAAAATTTTGATCAATTTATTTTGATCTTCCTGCATGTGTAATGATAATTTTTTTATTTAAATCTCGATAAGGGATGTTAAAGGAGTGTGTGGGTAAGTTTTAGAATTTTCGAAAGGGGTTTGAGGTCATTTAAGGACACTAAGGCAGTGGCACGCTAGGTAAGCACCATCAAGAATTCATAACTCCGGACTTTAAACTTCAATTCCTCTTCAAATTCTTTCATATTCCAGGCATGTTGTACACTCCCTACTTTAATTATGGTATTATTGCATTATTCAACATGATATTTTGGTGTTTTGGTATGATTGAATTGTCTAGGGTTGAAGGTTTTTGCTTGTTAATACTTACATTATTTTCCCCTCATTTTTAATTGGTTGTTCATGCTTTAATTGATGGATTTTGAAGTAAATTTCAAGCATTGTTATAATGGTGAACTTGGTGATTTGGGTTTTCACATTACGAATAAATTTATGTATGGTAATAACAGTAGCCTCAACTCACATTGTTAACTTTGATTTTGAACAAGAATTCTACATGATTTATCTATCTTTTGAAATCATTGCATTGCATTAAAAGGGAAAAGGATAAAAAGGTTTTGGAATATCTTTGGTGGCTATGATTTTAGAAGGCCCTTTGTGATTATGGTTTTGTAACACCCTTTGTGGCTATGGTTTTGGGTTTTAAATAGAATTTGGAGTCTAATGATTAAGTGGCTTTGGTTTGGCATAAATGAAATAGCTTGCAAGTGGTATGATGATACCAATTTGGAAATGCCTAAATTAAATACTCCATGTTTAATGGTTGGTTTATGTGCAAATTATTTTAATTTGATCTTAAAGGGAATTGCGCAGCTCACCAAGAAGGTATAGTCTTGGTCGGACCAACATTGAAAATCATGTTTGTCGACGTTGGGATTCTACATGACTAGTATTTCCGGTGAATTCATTATATTTTAGATGGCTATTGTCTTGGTGTCTTTAGCTATTCACGATACATGTGGCTAACATGGATTGAGGCCCTTTTAGCAGAGAGAGTTAGATTTATATAGCTCGTGGGTGCCTTTAGGTCGGTACGAGCTACACAGTTCAAGATTAAATTTTCAAAAGGTCATGTTTCATGTCCATTGTCCCTATCCCGACATCCTATAAATACACACACGCACACACACACACACACACACATATATATATAAATTATTGTACATGTGATTTATGACTGATTTAGATAAATGGATATATTTTATCCCTTCCCTTCGGTTGTATGCCAATACTCACCATACTGAACATCATTTCATAATATAGGTTTTAAGAAATTTTCTTGTGATTTGTGCAATGTTAGGTAGTTTGAAAACCCGATTAGTCAGCTATAAAGTGGTCAACCCTCAATCCTTCGGAAGGCCTGGTCTCTCTCTTAGTTTTCATTTATTATTATAGTGTTTTCTTATTTCTTTTGTTATAGTCGAGTGCATGTCCTGACTTAACTAGTGACACCAAATCTTCAAAACAAAGACCATAGCCGCCAACGCTAAATTATGAATCGGGTAATTCCTCCAATGAACCTTGAGCTCTGGAAGCATAAGCTACAATCTTACCATGCTGGATCAAAACACAACCCATCCCCACACGGGAAGCATTACAATACACAACAAACCTCTCAGTACCCTCGGGTAGGGTCAAGACACAAGTCAACTTATCCTTTGACTTCTCAACCAACATTACTCCGTGGTATGCCCAAATTGAATACAGTCATTGTAGAACTTGGGTCTCCAGTCACAGTCCACCTCCAATTAGATAGAGCCATAAGGAGATTCAATTTTAATGGAATCAATCAGGGGATGAGAAATATCAACCTCCACTAACACTCTTGCATAAGAGAATCAATTCATGTCAGAAGTGTACTTATCAGTGTACAATTATGTACCAATAGCACTATCCACTTTACTCAAAGCTTCAACCGACCAATATCCTACTGGTAACCCTGACAAATTCACCCACAATAAAACTGTGCTGATGGATTCTGTATCAAACATAAAATCCACCACACTTGGCTTTAATATGAATGACTTATTAAGGTAGGTATAAGGTCCTGCCTATAATACCTCTGTTCTATCCTCCTTCTATGCAAATCGATAAATATAATAATTATCAGTATGACCGATAATTTAGGGTTTATTTATAAAATTTCAAACAACAGTCACAATATCCATCAATTTCTTATACAGAGTATCTCCCAGGACATGCCCAATGAGTAAAGTGGACCAGTAATCATTAGTAGCCATAATATCCTTATTTTGTGAGCTTGACAACAATCTTCCCATCACATTAATTCATAGGTTTCTAGACTAGCATATGTTATTTCCTGAAAGCTCTACTATGAGGAGAATCCCGTAAATCCTAGTCATCTAGCATTTATGTATCCACTTTGGAGCTTATAAAGGCTTACATATCAAAAAATTATAATTATCGAGGAAGGGTCACCGTTGCAATCACAGGTTTCTTCCTATAGTATTTAGTAGGTCGAACACTGTTACATTCATCTTCAATCTCTTCCTCTAGTTCGTCCTAAATAGGTTTAAATTAAGCTGAAAGAAAGCTGGAGAAAGTTAGTAGAGAGATATTTTGATTCATTCCTGTTGCCGGAGTCACTATCATCTATGTAGAAACTGCATTGTTCCACCGCCTTACCATTTTGTGTATGTTAGCCTACCTCGGCTTAAAATATATTGAGAGAAAACTTAGCTAAACATCCTACCCGACCATAGCATTTTTTATTAGTCAGGGTAATCTATGTCTTGACCACTGGAAAGGTGCCAAGAAGGTCTTAATAATCGTCATTATACGAAAAACTACATTCTTATGTACAAACAATCAGATTACTTTGGCTACTCTGAATTAAACTTTCTTAGCTATGTTGATTCATATAAATCAACTTCAAGATACATTTTTTATGTTAGCTGGTGGAGCTATATCTTGGAGGAGGCAGACAGACTCTAATTACTACTTCCACTTTGGAAGCTAAGTTTGTTTCGTATTTGAGGCTATCTCACATGGTGTTTGGGAGAAGAGTTTCATTGTTGGGCTGAGAATTGTCGATTCTATCTCTACGCCATTAAGGTTATATTGTGATAATTCAACTGCTATCTTTTTGGCTATGAATAACAGGAGTGGAAGTTGAAGCTAGCATATCTACATCAAGTATATAGCAATAAGAGAACATGTTAACGATAAGAAAATGATCATCAAACACATTAGCACTGGACTTATGTCAGCTCATCCTTTAACTAAATGCATGCCATAATACAAATTAAGGGTCATATAGTTACAATGGAACTTAGTTCCACTACGTAAAAATTTTGTTTTAACAACAAATGTTTGTGAAACTCTATTTTATATGATATTTCTTGTATTTGAAACTATGTGCACATTCAGTTTGCTTTGAGAAATATCGTGAAAATCTAGACACAGAATAAATATTGAATTTTGTTATGTAATACATGCTAAGGGTTAGAGGCATAATGCATTGTGATACATGGAAGATTTAACTAGCTTTTTTTAGAGAAACTATCATCATGATTCATGTATTATGTTTCACTAATGGATTAGAATATGCGGACCAAGTGGGAGTATATTGGCATTATCCAAAAATACGGTCGGTAACTTCTTTGTAACTACTCTATAACTTCATTAATCAACTGTCTCTGATTTTGAAATTCAAAATTGTAACTTATGCAGAACTGCTAACCAATGTTCTTGATGGGAGGACATTATATATTGGTGTAGATCCCATTCAATTTCCCTAAGCATAGCGTTCTTCACAATTTTATCACCATCTAAAGAGTGAGGGTTGAGTGCTTATAAGACTCATCGGACTGTTGCCACCGTCGATTTCGACTGCTCCAACAAAGGCTGGAGGTATGTTGATTATTATTTCTGTTTTGCTATTGCTCTCTATTTTTAACATTCCTCACCAATTATCAAGACAATGATATCAAGCACTTATTTATAACTGACTGGTTATATTGGTAATTAAGCTGTTAAATGTGTTTTCAAGGAATCATCACTGGTAAAGAGTAATGGGAACTATAAACAGAAGATATTGGAGAGAAAATAGCAAAAACATCTAGCACCACAATCTTATATTGTTTTAGTAATTAGTAGTTGGAAAGAATGAGGAAATAAATCAAGTAAAAAGTGTGAAAAGAATAAGACAACTATAATGGATGTGAAAAACTTGAAACCCCGCTTCCTTTATGTTGCAACACCCAATTGTGCAGTTTGAAAAAATCTTTACAAGAGAAAAAGTTAGTGGGACAAGTTCATTTTTTTTTAATTCTACATACAAAAAATTTGTGTATGATGGCACACTAATATTGGTGTATCCTGTATAGAACTACCAAGAGGATTCCTCAACAATTAGCAAGACATACTGAATCTAGCAGTACACGAAGAATAGATTCAGAAACATTAACATTAATTAACTATAAACACCAATATATTATAATTCAAAAGTGATTACATCTAATTACATAGAAAAAAAGCAGCACTTGGCAAATCAGCTCTACGCATATGGCATGTTGTAAATGTCTTCAATATTTTGTCAGTTGTGCATGACCAAAGCCTGACCACAAAATAATGAAAAGACCCATCTTCAACAAGACTCCAACCATGCTGCAAAAATCAAACAAACATCTAAAGTTTGCTTTCTTACTCCACAAGTCTTGGGATATGAAAGTTCAGTACAGCAGCAGTGCAACAAACATAACCGAAGCAGCGAGCGTAACTCTACAACCCATGCTTTAATAATTACAGCAGCAGCTACCATAACCACTGCTTGCACAACTATAGAGGCAGAAGTTCTGCTCGCTGCTCCTTTAGTTGTGCAAGCATCGAATTTGCTCCCTGCTTCTGCTGTAACTGTGCAAGAAGCAGTTGTGCTTGATGCTGCTGTAATTATGCAGGTAATAGTTCGTTGAGCTTGATGTTTTGTTCTTACTCACAATAGTAAAATTACAACATAGCCAGTGTAATCCCGCATGTGGAGTCTGGGAGGGTTGATTGTATGTTCACTCTAACTTGGAAGCAGGGTAAGAGAGGTTGTTACCAAAACACCCTTGTCTTGAGGAAAATAGTTGTTTACTAAGGAAACATATAGGAGTTCTTTAGCAAAGAAAAACAAAATATCACATCTAGTTCTGGCTAGCTGTTGCATAGAAATACTGATAACAACTCACATAATAAATTTGTTAGAATTTAATAGGAAGATTCAACACCTAAATGATTTTATTCATAGAGAAACAAAAGAAATCAATTTGGTAATACTACAATTTGGTTATTGATGGAACTCCCCTCGTAGAGGCCCACTACAATTGCATCGTTTATAGTTTTTCTGGTGAATAAGTAGACCTCTTTTGTGGTGCCCTTATTTAGCCTAATTGGAGTTTGTTGTTTGAGTTGAGCTTCTTGATGTTCTTGTTAGGTGTATATGCAAGGGAATTCAGGCATTTGGGAAGGCAGTTGATCTCACAAGATTAGATGGTTATGGAGATCTGCTTATGAAATTGGACATGTTTGAGATTGAAGGTGAACTTCGTGGATCAACCAAGAAATGGCTGGTAGTTTACACGAATGACGAAGATGATATGATGATGGTTGGAGATAATCTTTGGTAGTAAGTCTGAGATTTCTCCAAAACACCCGCCCAACTGCACGTGTAAGTCTGGAGCGCATCATCTCCAACCATTTATCATATCTTCTTCGTCATCCGTGTAGACTACCAGTCATTTCTAGGTTGATCTACGAAGTTCACCTTCAATCTCAAACATCTCCAATTTCTTAAGCACATCTCCGTAACCATCTAATCTTGTGAGATGAGCTTCCCTCCCATCTGCCATTCCTTGCATATGCACCTAAGAGGAATACCATGAAGCTCACCTCCAACAGAAAACTTCAATTTGTCAAAATAAGAGCACCACAAAACAAGTCTACTTTTTCATCAGAAAGACGATAAACGATGCAATTGTAGTAGGCTTCTACGAGGGAAAAACAATTAATTATCAAATTCTAGTATTACCAAATTGATGACTTTTGCTTTTCTATGAGTTATATTGTTTATTGATCTGGTGTTGTTTGTTCCTTTTAAATGCTAACATCTTTATTATGTGATCTTTTCTTAATTTTTATATGCAATAATGACCCAGATCTAGTTGTGATATTTTCTCTTTTTTTGCTAAAGAACTCCAAAGGAAAACTATTAATAGCCAAAGGAAGTGAAAGCTTTAATGGCCATAGGAGAAGAGGGTGGCGACTATAAGTGAAAAGAAGGGTTTTGAGGGCTTTAAGGAAGAAGAGCAGACTATTTTATAAAGCACAAAAGATATTCACTTTTTATGTTTTAAGATTTACCCCTCAATAAATATTTATCAACGAGCCCTTTAAATCTTACTAAACACATTATCAAGTACCAATTTTACACTTTAGCCTTTTAAACTAGTATAGTACCCGCACTATGGGTGAACTTTTAGTTAAATTAAATTATATTTTATTCATAATTTACCATTCAAATGGATTGTCCTTTAATTTTTGTCATTAAAATGAGTTCCCCTTTAATCTTTATTCTTAGAAATCGAACTTATGCCTATTGGCACATAGGTCTTCAAGGGCACAAGAAATAACATGTAAGATATTATGATATGAATTTATAATCTTATGCTCCTCAAAAAAATTATTTGACCTGCTATCCATACTGTTGGTGGGAGATTACTTATTAGCATTGTGGCCTACTTTAAAAAAAAATGAATTGGGAGCTTTATCCATAAGTAATGAGAAGACTGAAAGCCGCTTGACTTGTAAGACTTTAAAACCGTCATATCTTCTCTAGAGAAGGAGATCTTACACCTAATTCCGAGTCTAATAATCCAATCTCCTAGGATTTTAGCTTTTAGATACCTTTTTCTCAATGATCCTTCGTGCAAGGAGAGAATGCACATATTACCTTTCACTAGTACTCATTTTCCAAGGCATAACATAAAATATTAGATGGTTAACTCTCCTACAATCTATTATTGTGATTAATTGAGGAGAGAGTGTCAGTTTAATTGTGGGTACGAATATGCTAGTAGATAGAGGATCTCCTAGAATAAGAAAGTAGTTACGGTACTGGTTGCTTCATTAAATGTGTTAATATGCTATATGAGGATTTGATTTGCATCTTTATTAGGGATGACAAACAATGATTTCAATCCGTCCTCCTGAATAAAAAAAAGAAGAAAATTGGACTACTTAAGTTAGTTCAGAACATTATTTATTATATAAAAAACTACACTAATGAAAAGTAATCACTCGAACTACACAATGACCACATGATTTTACAATTGAACTATGTGTCGTGCTTATAGAATTACTTTGTAAACTTTGAACCTTATGTGATAATTTTTTTCTAACAAAGAACATGAAATCAAGTCCTAGTGGGTCATTCAAAGATTTATACAAGGTTGTTGAGATGAAGAGGTTGTAAGTTTAATTTTCATCAAATTATTGTGATTATGTGTCCAACTATATGTCTTTATATTCTTCATTACTAGCATGTGCTAATGTAATAATTTTTATTATTTTGTGCTTTAAGAATAATATTTGGATAATTTGGAGAATCTCAAGAATAGTAGTAATAGATGCTTCTCATTTCCAAAACTCAACAGATGTGGCTTCAAAACTCGACAAATTTTTCATAGCCAACTTGAGTTTTGAACCAACCCGTAACCTATCTTGCCCCACATTATATTTTCAAGAAAAATGTTTCATCCCAGAGTGCCTTGTCCCACATCCGTATAAAACCAAAATCGCTCACCCCACATAAGGTCAAACTCACACGGTCTCACTGTCATTCCTAACTTTATTTGTCAGATAGGTGTCCTTCTATTAAATCTTATGGGCCTAAGATAGACGCTTTTGCTACTTATGGTAGGTTAGGTTAGGGTGGTACCGCTATTCAATATTTAGATATTTTTTATATTTAAAATTTTTCAAGAATGAATTTTTGGCATATCCTTTGGGGCGAATTTCATCCTTTATGTCTTTCTCTCGTGAATTAGGTTTGTAAACTCTCGAGTGAACTATTGCGATGACCCCAATGAATAGTAAGAACATTCCATGCAACAATATCTACATTGTTGTGTCTATCGAAGGTGATTGCACCAGCCCAATGACACACAACAATCTTAGATCTAGTACTTTTATAAAATTTATAACTAAGGCCATCAGGGTCGGAACAAAAAAAGTTTTCTTTTACTTTTTGTAGAGTACAACAGTAACAACAATTTTTTCCTCATCCCTTATTGCTCTCTGCACCACATCTAGAACACAATCATCCTCCAGAAGATCATTATAACTAAAAGAAGCAAATAACAACATTAGCATTTTTAGTACTGCCTTCCATCCTGTAACTTTAGGAAGTCTTGATTTTCTGGATAGACAGTCTCTTCCTCCTATCATTGATGATTCAACGAAAGAAGACAAATGGATAGTCTCTGACTCAAACCTCAATTGAATGTACTTCACCTACTGACAATACACCTAGGCACGAACTCTGCAATATCCCTCTTTATTCATCTTATGCTTTACACACATTAAGATACTTTAGTTTATTGGTGTCATTTTGTAATTAGACGATTGTACTAGCAACAACCAGACGTAGGATGTACCATTGAATTATTACTTCTTTATATATTTTAGTGATTGTTCTACACTTCTTCTTCCGCTTCAAATTTACTTTAATGATTGAATTTGGGTTGTGAAGGCTAACCTATATCGGATGATGTGATAGGTGCCATCACGTAATCCATTTTGTATCGTGGCAAGAAAAAAACCTTGCACTTTAAGAGTTTTAGCATATATAATCCTTCTTCACTTTTGAGTAAACACATATATAACCCTTTAAATTTGGCATTAAATGTCAGTTTGGTACTTTAACTTTTTTAAGGATTATATTATTTAAGTATCTTTACATAATAAACAAGTGTCTCATGAACATATTATGGTGTATTTATTATTGTCTTAGTAAGTGTTCCAAGTTATCAAATTTCAAGTCTGCATTTGTCAGTACCATCTTTATGGCTGATAAGGAAATAACTCCATCACAACAACTCCAAAGTTCCATGAATTGGATGAATACAAAATGTATCATTCAATATCCACAAATAAAGTATTATTTATTCATAATTAATAGACTTAATATTTTATTTGTGTCCCAATTAAAGAAAAATCTTGTAAACTAATATTTAAAAAAAGATAAATCTCATTCATACACCGGTTATTAAATGAACGTACCTGATTATCATTATTAACCTCTATTTATTGATCATGTCTCTGTCCACTAGGACTATCACATATTCTCTACATCTAATCCATCGTTGATGGTTGTGTTAACCTAAAGTTAGGAAAAGAAGGTTGAAACCAATTCTATAACTAATGCTTCAGCTCTCCAGTGCAATAATGTCTTCCACATAAGGCATATTTTCTATAATGTCGTTCTATAAGATTATCATATCAAAGATCCTTGTCCTGTATTTAATTTATACATCATATATGATTAATGCATAAATTAAACGCATACCCAAGATCTTTAATACAATGATCTTACATAAAGATGTTATAGAAAATATACCTAATGCCGAAAACATTATCCCAAAGGAGATCGGGACTTTATATTTATCCTTCTTTACTTCTGAGTGAACACATACATAACCCTATAAATTTACCATTAAGTGTCAGTTTAGTACTTTAACTATTTTAATGAGTAGTTAAATATCTTTATGCAATAAATAAGTGTGTCACGAACATCTTATGATGTATTTATTCTTGTCTTATTAAGTGTTCAAAATTAGCAAATTTCAAGTCTGAATTTCTCATCACCATCATTGTTTCGTAGTTACTGAACCCAAAATAACTTCATCACAACAACTCTCGCAAACAATAAGAAATAATTTGCATCAAATATTTACATGCATTAGAGGAATAGTGTGTCTTTCAATATCAATTCATTAACAATTATATATCTATATATATAATAAAAGGAGAATAGTCAAACCTATAATTATGTCAAGTGGCATTTTAAAAACTAGCATCTTACATCAAAAAACTATTTTCTACAATAACAACAACAACAACAAACTCATTTTAATCTAAAAAACTATTTTCTATATTATCTAAATATTTTATATTTATTCCATATTTATTTCATATCTATATATATAATAAAGGAGAATAGTCTAGCCTATAATTATGACAAGTGGAATTTTAAAAATTAGCATCTTACAAGAAAAAACTATTTTCTAGATTATCTAAATATTTTATATTAATTTCATATTTATTCCATATCTATATACAATGTACGTACCCGGGCATTGTGCAGATAATATTAAAATAATATTTTTAATATTTCATGTTGAAATGTCTTGTTGAGCGCATGTTATTCTATTATCTTAAAAAAGATTCAATTATGATATTGTTTCTCAATGAAATGTAAAAATTAAATAATTTTTTTCTCTACCCTCACCCACCTACAACCATCTCCAACCCACTACAGAATTTGTATTTTAAAAAATATCTCCCCCCCCCCCCCCCCCGCCCCACCCACCTCTAACCAAATCTTTATGAAAAAAAATAATGCAACTATAGTATATATGTGTGTTTTGATTATATTATTCAAAATTTGATTTATATTTCTCTCACCCCACTACCTCACTTTTAATCAAATTTAATTCTCTCTATATAATAAAGGAGAATAGTCTACCCTATAATTATGACAAGTGAACAAGGTGCTAAACAGTTATACATGTATAATATTCAGGTATAAATTGTCACTCTCAGTAGCTGTCTATTGTATTTAAATCTTGAGATAGAGTATTTTTTATTTAGAAAATGGTGGATACACTTGGATTTTTGATCCTATTGCTACCAAATGCAACTTTGTCTAGTATGCCAATGCAGATGACAAATATATTATCTTCTAGCCTGCATTGGAGAGAGACTGCTTCTATGGATCATGTTTATTATTAAGGATAGCTGTTCTAATAATTAGCCCCCCATTATCCTAAGTTACAATTAATTTTCTTAGGTCCTGTATTTTAGGAAAAGAATGCTAAATTAACTTGGAATTTCTAATACTCGATCATTTGAAGATACAATGTGCATGTTTGAGAGGAACTTTGCATTTGAGTTTACAAATAAAAAATGAATGCTTTCTGCTATTGCTTTAGTATGATTATCATTTGTAAGTACTACTCATAGACTTGAAAATAGCTCTGTTAGCAGAGAAACCAGAGGCAACTCTTCCATTTTGTACTTTAGCATATTCTCTAAATAGCATATGCTAGGTTCCATCAGCAAGCCAGACGTATGAGCATTTTTCAGCTCAATTATCTCTATCTTGTTGTCTTCACATATATATTTTTTTTGTTCGACGATGAATTCCTATCAAAGCTTTAAAATTTTTGGAAGCCTAACTTGAGACTTGTATATTTGAAGTTTGCAACTTCAAACTAGAGTTTAAACTTCAATCCAGTAGGTGTGAAGTTGATTTTGATCCAGTTAAGCATGACTATTTTGTAATTTTCCACTGCCATGTCTAAAATAACTATCCTCCAAGAGGCTATATGTGCACTTTCCCAACTGAGTAAATATTTTTTTCTCTTTATTGCTCTAGTACAATACATGGCCGAGCCACCTTGTATCTACACTTAGAGTTGCTGAACCTTTGTTCAATTTACCTATCTTTATAAACCTCATATCATTTTAGTTCCTAGTCACCTTGATTCTTTTGACCTCAATGCTAAAATCAATTTCATAAGTGTTGTTTGATGCACAGAATGCCACTTATGTGCAGTTGACAGTTCTAAAGTTGGTTGTGGAAGGTAGTTGTAACATCATCAATCTACTTGTTTGAATATTTGTAAAACTGAAGAATTGAGTGGTAAGGTAGCTCGAGGAGACACCTGATTAGATTGGTTTAGATATATTTATTATGTATGTTAAACTAATGCAATACAATGCTCACATACACACATGGAAGCCATTGATGCAGAGAAGAGAAGAGAAAAAGGAGCTAAGAAATTATTATTCAATTATGAAGCTGTTACAGTGAGGAATGCATAGTAGTTATTTATAGGCTCACATGTTTGTCACATAAGTTTCTAGAACATTCCTAACTAACTCTAACAACTTGCTCTAACAATTTAAACAAATAACTCAATCAACAACCACTAACCTCACTAACTAACTTGGCTAACTAACTTATTTCAATGAAACAGTAAACCAATTCTAATGCAACAGTGATTTGTAAACTCGAGCTATGTGATCAACCAATTCAATTAACTAATGTGATCAACTAATTCACTAATATGATCAACTAACTCATTTTAACACTCTCCTCTGAAGGGTGCAAAATATTTAGCACACCAAGCTTGCTCATTAGGTGTAGGTGTTCTTGACTCAAACTCTTAGTAAGAATATCAGCAACTTGATGGTTAGTTGGAACATACACAAATTGGATCAATCTTTCCTTGATCTTGTCTCTAATAAAGTACCAGTCAACTTCAATATGCTTTATCCTTTCATGAAAAATGGGATTAGCTGTCAGCTGAATAGCAAATTGCTTAACACTGTGATAGGCTTATTGATAGACACATTCAATTCTGAAATCAAACCCTCCTATATTCGGCTTCAGCTGAACTTCTGGATACTATGTGCTGCTTCTTAGACTTCCATGATATTAAGGAACCACCAAATATCACCATATACCCTGTAACAGATCTTCTTATATTTAGGAATGCAGCCCAGTCTGAATTACACCAGCACACAAGCTCAGTAATAGGTTGTGCCCTGATCCAAACACTTTGTCCCATAGTGCATTTTAAGTATTTTACAACTCTACTGTAGATTCTAAATGAGACTTCTTAGGTTGTTGCATGAATTGGATTAATTTCTATATTGCCTAGTTGATGTCTGGTCTTATAATAGTTGCATACATTAACTTCCCAACCAACCTTTGATAAGATATGATATCTTTAAGGATAACATCTTCTGTAATCTCTACTGCCTCATTTACTTCTACTGAAGTCAGCTTGGCATTGGTTTCCATTAGAGTAAGAGCTGGTTTGGCACTAACAAGTCCTGTGTCAGAAATAAAGTCCAAAATATACTTCCTTTGATTTAATATGTAGACATCAATACTTCAATTCCCAAAAAATACATTAGTTCCCCAAGGTCTTTGAGTTTAAACTGCTGATGTAGGATTCCTTTTGCCTCACTTATCATAGAATCATTGTCTCCTGTAACAAGAAGATCATCCACATACACCAATATCACAACCATTCCCTCTGGTTTCTTCAAAGTTAAAAGAGAGTAATCATATGTGCTCTGAGAAAATCTTGCCTTAAGTGGAGTAATAGTAAGCTTAATGTTCCACTGCCTTGAGGCTTGTTTAAGTCCATACAAAGACTTCCTTAATCTGTAGTCTTTATGTGACTCTTCTTCTTTGAATCTATCTGGAAATTCCATGTACACTTCCTCATCTAAATCACTTTGTAAAAAGGAATTGTAGATATCTATTTGATATATCAACCTCAGTTTTAGTAAATGATCTGCATAGTCTTTAGAATTAGCACAATTACAAGATGGTGTTGGAATCACAACATCATACTCACATCGGAGAGTCTTCAGTTTAGTAAAGTATGTAGAAATAGAATCAGTTCCATGATAAAGGTTATTGATTTCTCTGTGCAGCAAACAAAATCTTATTCTATTAACTTTGTCAACCTTCCCTTGAGATCCTCCAACACTTCAAATGCACTTGTAGCATACACAATGCCACTCAACAACTCAGCATTTACTGAACTCATCAGCCAAGATAATACAACTGTATTACATATTTCCCATTGCTCATGTTGATCCTCTCTATATACATCCATACTACATGTGCCAGTCACAAAATCATATTTTCGTTTCCCTAGCAATGCAATCTTCATGGATCTACTCTAGATTCCATAGTTTTCTAATCCAATCAGTTTAATTGGGATCAATGCAGCACCAACAACATCTGATGCTCCCAAAAATAAAGGATTTGTAGGATCAATTTTAGGTGCCATTATACATTCACTCAGAAAACACTCAGAAGCATTCCAACTTCGGCTTACAAAATAAAGATCTGATTTCTCCTTATTGCTCCAGAACAGAATTTAAAAAATAAAATAATGATACAATCTATGTGTTTCTCTTAACTTCCATGGATCGATGCCCTGATACCATGTTAAACTACTATAATACAATGCTCACATACACACACGGAAGCCATTGATACAGAGAAGAGAAGAGAAAAAGGAGCTAAGAACTTATTATTCAATTAGGAAGTTGTTACAATGAGGAATGCATGGTAGTTATTTATAAACTCACATGTTTGTCACATTACCTTCTAGAACATTCCTAACTAACTCTAACAACTTGCTCTAACAATATGAACAACTAACTCAATCAGCAGCCACTAACCTCACTAACTAACTTGGCTAGCTAACTCATTTCAATAAAACAGTAAAACAATTCTAATGCAACAGTGATCCATTAACTGTAAACTTGAGCTATGTGGTCAACTAACTTGATCAACTAATGTGATCAACTAACTTATTTTACAATGCAAAAGATGGAATATCTCGTACAGCTTTTACTTGTTAAGATTCTGCTATAGCTTTCACAAAATAGGTATTTGGTTTCTAAATTGAAAAAGGTGAAATATCTCATAACCTGAAGAGCACATTAAAAATTCTTTAGTTGTCTGATTTTTTTTAACCCTTGTAAAACAACATTATAATTTTCTTCGATAATGGTGGATTAAATATTTTAACTAGACCTTTGCAGCATTACATCTTTTGTAACAAAGAGACAAGACAATGGACAACAATTTTATATAAAATATTTGTGAAAATTTTTCAACTCTATGTATAGTGCGTATATATATATAAGAAAGTAAATGGATTCATCCTTCTTGCTCCTCCTAGAAGAACATTCAACATTTTTAATAAAATAATTTCAATTTAAAGGGTACATAACTTAGTTGCGATGAGGACTTCTGTTTATACTTCCAAGTTTTCCCTTTTCATACTAATTGCTTTTGACAGAAGCTATATCTATATAATTACTACCGCTACTTGTTATAGAATAGGATTGTTTACTTTTGTAAATCGTAGGACATTCTTTTCATTTTGACACATTCTACACTTAGAGAATTCAAATGCATTTACACACCTCAAGTTAAAATTTTGATTTGATGTTACTCAAACAATTTCTTCTTTAACTTGTAAATTTATAATCACATTGACTAATATAATATAGGTCAAATTAACATCTACATAGTTGAAATAAGAATAACAGGGTGAGTTTTACAGAAGTCGTTCACCAACTCATCAACTATCCATCCACTCAGTTGTGTGCCAATAAATATATAAATACCAGTATCCCATTTTGAATTCTCAAAAAATGCCTTTGAATTACTCAGTCTCATGTTCTGATATAGCTACCAACATAAAATCAAGTAATGTTACATACTCATTCATACATTCACGAATTAGTTCAGTCATGTACTCATGCATCAGAGATGCATGTTCAGTATATAAACTCAGCTTATCAGTAATTACAATTATGTATTCATGAATCATGTTCAGTTATGTACTCATGCATCAGATATGCTTGTTTAGTATGGTAATTCAGTATATCAGTAATTTGAATCATGAAATTATGTTTTAGTTGTGCATGTCCAGTAAGCAAGTCCAGTCTGTCAGTTCTTCCATCGTAGTCAGTCTCATTTGAGGACGAATGTACCTAAGGGGGAGATATTGTAAGACCCCATGAAATCCTTAGCTTAACTCAGCCCTTTTTCAAGCTCGTTAAAGGGTCCCAAACTTAGAAATTTTTGCTAAGCATTCAAACTTAGTGTTATTTTAGTCTTCAAAAGTTGAAAACTCTATTTTGCGGCCTCTATGGCCTTAAAATGTCAATATTTAGGTTGATTCATGATCAATAATGTCAGTAGGTATTTCTAGATGAGTTTCGTATTTTTCGAACCTTGTTTGAACCATATTTGGAATCCAAAATAGTTTATCGATGCGATCTCGATGTGGCGTGTCAGCCATCGCGTCGATCAATATTTTTCCTTGAATCCCAGTGGAAATTTAAAGTGAACCTAGGTGGACTCGATGTGATGCATTGGCTATCGTATCGATGAAAAGGACGTGGCACATCATCCTACGTATCGACAATCCAGTTTTAAATCATTAAAAGCTGTATCTTTAGGGTTATTTGGTCATTTCCCCACCCCCTATTCATCCCTAAAGCACGATATTCAGACCTCATTAAGCAAAATTTACTTACTTACTCTCAAATTGCGCAAGAACAAGAACCCTAGGTGATTAAATTTCAAGGCCAAGGCTCAATATTTCCACCAGTGTTCTACAGAAATTTAGCAACCAAGGTATGTCAAGTCTTCATCCAAGGTTTCCCTTCCACCCTTGGAGTTCAAGAACCCCTTTTTAACTACAAGCTAATTAGTTTGATGAATTTCATGGTTGAATTTGAATGCGTTTATGATTACTATGTTAATGGGGTTTCTAGTTCATGATTTACTACAAGATTCATGTGGAATTGATTGATATGTGTGCATTATCATGTGAAACCATGTTAAAACCCTTAAAGATGTGAATGTAGAATTGAACTATGATGCTTACATGTTTTTTTAGTGTCAGGTGCATAGATTATGTCCTTTGAGTGTTTGATGAATTTTTTATGTGAGTTGAATAGTAAAATTATATCATGTCAGCATATATTCAAGTCCATATAATGCAAGTGTTTGCTATAATATCCCAAACGAATGTACGATGACAAAGCACTTAGCTATCATGTTTCAAGATTGTGCCATGTCTTATAATTTATGCTATCGAGTCCTAAGGGAATTTAATACCCGACAATTTAGTTTTTTACCTAGAGCCATGGTCAATCACAAGATAGTATCAATTATGTCACGATCAGTAGAATTTAATCAGTTAATTGAATTCAGTAGTATTTTGTAAGTCCACAGAACCCAGTGAACTCAATCCAGTTCAGTTAGATAGTATGATCAGTAATATCTCATTCAAGCCTAGAACAATTCTAGAATCCAGTCCAGTGTCTATTTAGTTAGGAGTAGGACTCAGCATTGAGTGAACCCACGGATTAGGAATCACCTGTCAGTAGAGAGTGTGATCCTTAGCAGCAGTCCTTGTGTTCTAGAACTACGTAGTCAACATATGTTGAGATATCAAACTTCCAATTAAGGGTTGATGAGGAGATCTACCTGCCAGTTGAGGGTACCACCATTCTTATTCAGAGCACTTTCCAGATGAGGGTGACTCAGCTTGTCTTTACCCGTGGCATGGTACTGACACCCTTCCAGGTGGGGTTACCGGTTGGATCCCAATCGGTTTATAGAGGGGCATGTCGATTAGATAATTACTTCCCATAGTCTCAGATTCAGTTCCAGTCTCAGTATAGAACTCAGTTCAGTTCTACAAAAAATTAGGATTGTCAGATACAGTCACTCAGTTCAGAACGAAACTCAGTATAGTTCCACAAAATTAGGACTATGAGATATAGTCACTCAACTATCAGCAGTATTAGTAGGCTTAGATATTAGTTAATTAGTATTTAGATTTGGTATTCCAGTGTTATCACAATTTCAGTTACAGTTTACGTATTTACGCATGTACTCTTATTCAATTATACTCACATCACTCAGTCAGAATTGTTCAAGCATATGAACCTATGAATTTCATCCTACCTCACTTTGCATACTATCAATAATTCAGTATTAGTAGGCTTAGATATCAGTTAATTAGTATTTAGATTTGGTATTCTAGTGTTATCACGCTATCAGTTACAGTTTACGTATTTACGTATGTACTCTTATTCAGTTATACACATATCACTCAATCAGTATTGTTGAAGCACATGAACCCATGCATTTCAGCCTACCTCACTTTGCATACCAGTACATTTAACGTACTAACGCATATCATTCTTTTGAGCTATGATGTCTTATATCATAGGTTCAGACGCACGAGCTCCAGATGATACTTAGCAGTTCAGATATTTAGCTGACAGAGTTATTGGTAAGTCCTCTTAGTTTGAGGACATGGTTATTATTTTAGTAGTTTAGCTTATTTCAGTTGTTCAAAATTAGTTGGAGACTTGTCACATCAACTCCATATTTTAGACAGTTTAGAGGCTTTTTTCAAATTAAAGTATTTCCAGATAGATGTATTAGATTTGGTATTTGTTATACTATATTCATTTTTATTTTAGTATTGAACCTTATGGGATGTTTTCCACCTAAGTTCTGCATATTACAGTATTATTATTCTGTTATTATAGTAGGTACCAGTCATGGATTAGTTTGTGGTCCTTCAAGATTATGAGCACCGTGTAGCGCTCGGGGTACAGACTCAGGGCATTACATAGGATTCTTGTTCTTTGATTTTAGGTTTTGATATTAATTGAATATTTTGATTTTCATTATTAATTTTTAGTAAGATAATTCATATGCTTTCAATTATGAATTATATACATGTTTTTGAAATCATTAGTAGCTAAACCCCATAACTAGGGTTGTCAGAACCCTGATGTAATAACAAAGTAGAAGAAGTGTAAAATCTTTCTTTATTGGTGTTCTTGCATGTATTATATTTTTATTCATATTGAGTGCTTTGTTGACAACTGTTGATGTTAAGAATCTTCTTTTATTTGATAATAACTTAAGACAGAGGTTCAGGTTAAGAAAATAAGGTCACAGTAGTAATTTTAAGCTATCAGCATTCATCTATTACCTTGAGATCGAGAGAAGATAGTTAATATGAGATCTATTTCAATGGCTTGTAGTATGATTATCTGAGACCAAGAGGTGATGAGTAAACTTCACTATAAAGTGTGTAGAGATGGTTTGTGATACATAACTTTTTAGATTCCTCATTCAAGGCATTGAGATAGTTCACGAGCATAATAAGTCTATGGAGTTTAAATGTCCAGGGGAACACTATCCTAGTTATCCTCTCTTAATGATTTAACCATACTTTCCAAGAACTATTATATTACTACTAAATTTTACTAAAACCACCCATTTATTGTTTTACGCATTTTGTCTACATTAGTATGTTCTTGACAAATTTTTGCCCTATTCCCTTTATCTTCGACCCCAACCTTTGTTGGGTTCTATATTTGACAATGATTGTGTTATACTTTTAAGGAGGTGTAATTTGGGCGACATCAAAATTTTTTATGTTGTTGGGAAAAATAGTTGCGAATTGATTGATTGGGTTTTTTAAGGTTGTTAGTGTTTGATTTACTGTTATTTTGAGAGTATACCTTAATGTATACCTAGTACTTAGAGTAAAGGCTATCTCTTGTTCCCACTTAATCCTGAGCTTGAACTGACCTTTTGATAGAATCATAGGATGGAAGAATATAAGCATGAAGCTCATCACGGTGGGGTTGAAGATGACCTAAATGATTTGAATTTCCCAACTCTACATGGTGATCAAGAGACAACTGCACAAACTACCGCTTGATTTTTAGCTGAAGATAATGTGATGTTGACCATTACCTGTCGTGCAGCTCAAGAGAAATAAATGGGATGGGAGAAAGAGTGTTGAGAAGCACTTGATAGAGATAGAGCTATAAAATTTTAACCACACCCGCTTATCAATATTTACCAGCTTATGATGACCAAAAAGAGAATTTGGGGTATGTTGTTCCAACTGAGATAGGAGCCATCATTCCTCCTGAGTTTCCCCAAGGAACAAAGTTTGATATTATGAGTTCAATGATTTAGTTGCTTAATCTGAAGGGTGTGTTTGTTGGTTCCCTGCTGATGATGCAAACATACATATTATGAATTTTTTAGGGATCCACACTCTCTATTATATGTCGGGGGTGAGTTAGAAAGCATTGCAACTTTGGTTGTTCCCATTCTCTTATAGGTAAAGCAGCATTGTGGTTAGTAGAATTATCTCGTAGGTCCATCACCACTTTCAATAAGCTAAGGAATCAGCTCTTGGATCAGTTTTTCCCATAATCTAGAATGTTGTAGTTAAAGGATGAGATTTATAATTTAAGAAAGTTACATTCAGAGGCATTGTACGATACTTAGTTGAGTTCAAGAAGAAGTTGATGAATGT
The DNA here is from genome assembly GCF_002878395.1 of Capsicum annuum. Lineage (NCBI taxonomy): Eukaryota > Viridiplantae > Streptophyta > Magnoliopsida > Solanales > Solanaceae > Capsicum > Capsicum annuum. The sequence goes on along the minus strand of NW_025831850.1, from coordinate 167,285 downwards.
GCCCAATCATAAGTTTCTTGGAGTAAATTTCTCGAGGTATTATATATATCCTTGAATACAAACACCAATGTTATTGCTGACACTATTAATGGTATGGCTTTCATGAGTCTTCTTAGGAGATCGCTAAAAAAATGTTAGACCAGATCTTTAAAACTTATTGAGAGTGGCATACTTAGGAGGTAGAAAGAGTAGACGGTACTTATCTTGTTGATTCTTTCAGTCAACAAAGAGCTCTAGATAATATAGTGAATCAAGAGGTAGCAAAGTTGAGGACTAATATTGGGATACATACTAAGCATTTTATACCTTGTATAGAGAACAAAAGTGAATGTTATATGCGCACAAAGTAAATATTCAAGGCAATATGAGTCTGAAACTTAGAAGGAAGCAAGTACCTTGATAGAGATATGGTAGGTTTTTGAGCAAAGAACCAAGGGTCTGCTCAAGACACTTAGAACTTAAACCAAAGGAATCAAGGTTGAAACTATTACGGGGATATTTATAGGTATAGAAGCAGAGAGCAAGATGGTGGTTGGATGAAGGTCAAAGTGTCACTGTATATTTGAAGACGAACATATTCTCTCAATTTTGTACTCCACATCCAATCATTAGTGATTGTGGGTCCCATTTATTAATTATCTATTCACGACCCTAATTGCAAAATTTGGTATGAAACATAAGACGGAAACACCTGACCATCCACAGACAAGTGGGCAGGTTGAGTTCTCTAATTGTAAGATTATGTCCATATTTGTGAAGACTATGAATGACAACCAGACAAATTGGTTGAGATATATATATGATGAATTACGGGCCTATTGTATAACTGTAGAACCTTCATAGAAGCTTATCCTTATCATCTTGTGTACGGAAAGGCATGCCACTTGCCGATCAAACTTGAGCATAAGGCACTATAGGCATTGAAAAAACTAAATTTTGAATGGAGTAAAACTTTACACTTGAGGTTGGACAATGTGAATGAGCTAGATGAATTTTGCCTTCGTACCTATGAGAGTTCAACCCTGTATAAAGAAAACATATTGTTGTACTATGAAAAAAGGATTGAGAACAAGATATCCAATCCCGGTGATGTGGTATTGTTGTATAATTCAAGACTTTGCTTGTTTTTTGGTAAGATAAAGTCTAGTTGGTCTTGACCATTCATCATGGTTAGAGTATTTCCAAATTTTCCAATTGAGATAAAATGAGATTGAGATTCCCCATTCAAGGTGAATGGTCATCATGTTAAGCATTACATGGGGCATATGGAGGAGTTAGAGTTTTATGCAGATGTAAGCCTTGGAGAAGTCTGAGTAGTCGAGGCAACTGAGTCATGCCGTGATATTAAATCAGGCATTGTATGGACAGCAACCCATGGGCTTATTTGTAATTTCAGAGTACTCAAGATAGACACACCGTGCTGCTTTATTAAATAAAGTGTTGCTTGGGAGGCAACCCGTAATATGTACTTAATGAATTTATAGGATAATCAAGTCTATTCAGTGTGTAGGGCTAAAGTATGTAGGAAGGACCAGAAAAATCTGGTGCCCAGGCCCTAATAATGGACCCTACGAGTCGTAGAGATACCCTACGACTCATAACTAGAGTCATTAAAGAGAGCCACCCATAAAAGAACCATGTAAGTGGTCTCTAGAGTCCTAACAACTCTTAGAAAAAGTCATCATTAATGACTATGATTTGTTTCCTTGAGTTAATATGACAGGAGACCTAGGTAAGGTTTTATACTAAACGGAGGGAGCCAATGACTTGTAGCCACTGACTACAAGTCCTTAGCAAGAGTCGTGTTTAGGACAGAAATTGCAGACCTAATAGACTAACCTTACATGAATCACGTGAGTAAAAGGAAAATTATACTCCAGATCAATTCCTTTTCCATTTTCAATAATATGTAACTCTCTCTATACTTGTAATTGTCTCTCCTACCCTAAAGACACTTCTAAACATCTACAATTGCCCTATTACAAGTTCTAAATACTCCAAAAGAGATCAAAGTCCTTATCTCAAGAACAAATTTAGGAGTTAATTAAAGAATCTAGGCATTTTTCTCAACTCAAAGTAAGTGTCCAAATCCCTTTGCTAATTCATAAAACATACTTGTTTTACTACATAAATATATTTTAGATTCTAGTTTTATACTTATTTAGGGATAGAGATAAGGTTATTATTTAAAATTCATAATTTCCATGTTGTTGGAGTAGAACATGAACTAAGGGATGATTTAAGAAATGGATTGAGTGTGAAAATTTAGAGGGGAAGTTTGAGTACCCTTTGGAAATTTGATTGAACAAGGAATATCCTCAACCATTCATGTTTACAGTTGTGATGAGCCTACTAAAGACTTGAAGGGTCACCTAATGAGTCATTGGGTCACTCATAGCCAGTGATAACATAGGAAAGGTAAGGATGAAAGTCCTCTTATCACACTACGAGTTGTTATCTAATTCTATGACTCATTGTCTTACTCGTAGAGACTGGAAAGACATTCAACTTGATATATATTATTTTCTAATCACACAATGAGTCACCTAATGATTCGTTATATGAACCAACGACTAATTAGGTGGAAACATCAGGTAACTACTAGCTAATCTTCTACAGCACACCTACCCCATGATTGTTAGAACAACTGGTAGCCTCTAGGAATGATCCATAGCCTAACTCGTTCAGTACCCAACCAATGTGAAAATCTTTAGCTTTTCTTTATTTTTATTTAATTTTTATAGTGTTATCTAATATGTGTTGTTCCCTAAGAAGAAGCTCATCTCATCCATCAACTTAGGCATGACTCCGCTAATAACAAGTCAAGTAGTTCTATGAAGGAGTATCCTATCTCAAAATTTATAGAAGCATGGAGTAGCTTACACTAAGGCCAGAAGGCAAAGCCTCATATGAAGAATCTTAGCCAATCACTACCCTACTCCCCTCTGCAGTCTGAAGAGTGAGAAAAGTTAGAATCAGGCCTCAAGAAGGCCATAGAAGGGGAGGATGATGTCTCTAAAAGCTTTAATAATGTTACATCTAGCAGTGCCTATAGCACTAAAAGTTCAGAGTCAAAGTTTGAAGATATGGAGAGTATTTGGAAGAACAAGTAAAGTCACAGGGTACTAATAAAAATTCCTTCTCCTCCACTAGTTTAGCAAATATTGTTGTTTAAACCTACCCTAGTGCATTTTTTAAATAGTGGGGGTACCCTGGGATGCAAGATCTTGATGAGCTCAGTTCTATTGTCCCAAGAAAAGGTAAATATGTCCATGGCTTGGTTATAGAAGTACCAATTTGAGTGGATGATAAGAGCTCAGGGAGATATAGCCCAACACTTGTTTGGGATTTTTATATTTCTTATTAGATGGAGTTTTGGAGAATGTATCCGTAAGGGTTGTTATGCAAAAGCGTGATTATTTGAAAACTCTAAAGATTTGAGGTTTTTGGGTGAATATCTCTACACAGACGATCTCTAGATTCTTGCATGGAACAGAATTTGAACTCCCCACCGATACTTCAAAGATTGATCACCTCATAGACGAGATAATAAAGATAAAGCAACATAGATTTGTAATGATGATAAGTATATGCACCTAAAGTGGATAGAGGAATTATTGCTACTGCATAAGAGGATGTGCCATGGGTTATGGGTCCATCCATGTAGATAACCAAGGCTAGTCTGAGCGTTTCTACTATGGCTTGGAAGAGATAAGTTAGGAATTGATTGAACTCAACCATTGGAGATAAATTGTAGAGCCCCAACAGGGTTAATTTTGTCACCACTATTATGGGGAGGGCATGAGATTGGCATATCCAAAATCCTTACAAGGGAGATTCATGATCGAGCAGTTACTATAGACACTAACTTGGCCTTCCAGTGTTTGTTGACTTAGATTTGTTTGGATGAGTGGGTCCTGGTGATCTCAGAAATTGATTATTTTGTATGTCCCATTAAAACACTAACTTGGGATTGATTTGGGACTATGAAAACCTAATTTTAAAGGCCAAAGTGGGAGCATCACTTCTACAAGCCATTTTCAGTCTAGAGGACACATAGATATAGCTTCTATGGGTTTTTCTAACCTCAGAGATAGTACAAATGAGACTGCACAATCTGAGTCACGGGCCTCCACAGACGTAGTTAGTTCTACTGAATCTAGGGTCCTAAAGGCCCTGACTCCTCTGGCCTTGAAACTATGTACTTTATGTCCACCTCCAGGTGGCTATATTTTGGTTTCAAGGGAATTTCAGACTAGTGTATTAAAGAGGTTGGGCACCCTTGAGCAGAAGGTGAAAAATATCTAGGAGAAGGAGCAACCTTGGATCAAGAAGGGCATCCGGAGTGAATTATGTGGCCTGTAGATCTAATTTGATAGAATTGAAAGATGGATTAATCAAAAGTTGGTAGAAATTCAAGCCCCAAATTTGGTAAGAGTTCTTCAGGAGATGGTTGTTTTATGAGCTACCATAGAGGACATGGTTGTTCGGCCATTCCCAATTTTCACTATTATTAGGGAGCTATTGGTTGAAAACTTGCAAAATATTTAGAGCATAAAAGTTAAGGATAAAAGTAATGAGAAAGGTAGCGAGAGATAAAGTAAGAGAAGAAAGAGGAGAAGAGAGAGATGACATACGGGTAGCTCAGGTAGCAAGAATAGAGACACTCCAGGACCACTTGAATGAGATCCACGAGACTAGAATGGAAGCTGGAAGCTTCCAAATAGGTGAGATAATGACTACTACTACAGTAGATACTAGTGGAAGTGTGGTTTTTCCTATCGAGATCTCAACTCCCATAAGTGCATCAGCCATAAATGATGCCACTCGACTTGAGAGCCCCGGTGACCATTGGGGCCACTGTTAATAAGATGGGTCTTAGTCTGAGGCCCTGCCTACTGAGATGTGTTGATTCGTTTCCTAGTGTACCATGAAATGTCTTCATCCCTTGATTGTATGTTCTATTCAATAATTGGGGACAGTGCATCATCTTTAGTTAAGGGTGGAGGTGTACCACAACCGAAGGTTTTTCTTATGGTGTTTCTTTTCTTTTAAGTTAAGTTATCCTAGTAGAATCGATATATTTAGGTCATGTTGTGTTTTATTTGTTCTGGTACTATTTAATTGGGAGATAAATAAGGAACCTAAGTGTAGTTGACAATTGTTTTAATTTTTTGAACTGCTGAGAAAAATAATACCCATTCTAAAAATTTAATGAAGAATGTGATGTATATATGTGTGACCATCATGTGAATCTTGTTATGGCATTAATATTAGGGATAACATAACCATAACTTAGCATTGAATAAACTAGATAGGTAGAAGTTGATAGTATAACCATGTACCATATGTGTGTAAGGCACTTTCCTAGTTACCTGTGTGTATTTAATCTAGAACTTGCCCAGTTAGTGTTACCTTGTATAGGATATTTGGTTAGGACATGATCACAGGTTGCTTTTGAAATACTCCAATCTTAGCCTAAATGACTATCCAAGTGTGAAAAGTATTCCTTGTTCTCTTATTTTACCATTAACTAACCTATTTTAATTTTTCACCTTGCCACCTTCCCCGTTTGGCTATAATGAACCTGTTTTGTCTGTGGCCCTTCCTTGGACACTGTGTACCTCAACTCAGGAAAATAACCTAAGTTAAGGTTGGCTATCATAGGGGTGCATATGAAAAATTAGTTATGCAAAAAGATGTAATATATAAGAAAAATAAAGTAGGATTAGGAGTGGTTAGTAAAAGAAAAAATGAGAGAAAGAGAAATGAAGAAAATGAAAATGATGAAGAAAACCACACCCAATATGAAAATCAATAAAGGAGAGAAAGAGAGAAGTAAAAGAATAATGGTTGAGAAGTGTAGGATAAACTAAAGTATCAAGATGGGTAATTCAAAATACCCAAATGTACCATAACTGCCCTCAAACCTATATGAAAAGCCTAGCAAAGTCCTATAGTGATCCGAATCCAATTGTCAAAAAAAACTAAGGTATAAGAAATAAGGGCAAGACTATGGTGTCTTATGAACATTATTTGAACTTATTTTTTGAGTGTGAGTGTCTTTATATCATCCCTACATTGACATGCATTATTACATTGTGAGAGTAGGACTTCTTGGTTGTGAGGATACATGGGTTGTCTTATTGACTGCTTGTTCCGGTATTGTAAATTGCATGTATGCTTGGTCATTTTTTAATGAAATGCCATCATTGAATTCCTTTGTTTCATAATTTTGTGCTACATGGATCTATGTAGTGGTTTTAAGAGTCATAAATAGGAGAGGGAAAGATATTTTTAGCTAAAATTGAGGGGCTTGTTGTAGGCGCCTTAGGTTTTTTTAGTAAGCATCATATTTTATTTGTTATGTGTTAGTTGTCGAAGGAAATGTAAACGTTCTATGTAGAGGGTGTTGATGTGCCTTGGTTTCATGGAACTTTAGATTCTTAAAACATGGGAATTATGCAAGAACTTGGGTCTTTTTTGTAGATATGATGTGTTTTTGAGGTTGTTTTGCAGGAAAATAGGGTATAAATTGAGTAGAATATGAGATGGAAGGAAAAGCACCAAAAGAGTAGTTTCTGCGTAGTTTCTTCTTGGATGACAAGTCATTTGGTGACACTATGACTCATCATCCAAGTTGTTGCCTTACCAATGAATCATTACAACAACAGCAACCCAGTTTTTTCTCACATAGTGGGGTCTGGGGTGGGTAAGATGTACGTAGTCCATACTACTACCTCCGGAGAAGTAAAAAGGTCGTTTTCGATAGAACCACTGGCTTAAGACAATGAATAATAATCAAATCTATAATAAAGTATGTAACAAGATGACAAGACATAAATACGCCACCCACAAGGAATAATAAACAAAGAATAGTCAACACATTCGTAATAAAGAATGCAACAAGGTCACATAAGAAGAATAATACACCGACCAAGTAATGCCCTATCCTAACGACTCAAGCTGGCACTAGCCTTCTATCTTAATTTGCATTATCCAGATCTTCTTATCTAGGGTCATGTCCTCAGTGAGCTATAACTACTCCATGTCCCACCTAATTACCTCTCTCCAGTATTTTTTTGGCCTACGGCTACCTCTCCTAAAACCATCCAAGGCTAGGCTCTCGCACCTATGAATTGGGGCATTCGTGCCCCTCCTCATCATGTGTCCAAACCATCTCAATCTCACTTCCCACATCTTATCCTCAACCGAAGCCACTCCAAACTTCTACCTAATAGTCTCATTCCAAAATCTATCACCCCTAGTAAGCCCACACATCTAGCACAACATCCACATTTCCACCACCTTCAATTTTTGAATGTGAGAGTTCTTGACTGGCCAACACTCCGCTCCATACAACATGGCCGAACGAATTGCCACCCTATAGAATTTTCCTTTAAGCTTGAGTGGCATCTTCTTATCACACAACACCCCCGAGGAGAGCTTCAACTTCATCCATCCTCCCCCAATAAGATGGGAGACATCCTTGTCAATCTCATCATTCCTCTGAATCATAGACCCGATATACTTAAAACTATCTCTCTAACACACTACCTGGGAATCCAACCTAACTACCACCTCGTTCTCCTACTTCAAGTCATTAAACTTGCACTCCAAATATTCTATCTTGCTCCTACTCAACCTGAACCCTTTAGACTCAAGGGTCTATCTCCACACCTCTAACTTAATATTCATACCACTCACCCCACACATCTCATTAATCAAAAATACATCATCTTCAAAAATAATACACTAAGGCAACTCTCCTTGAATACGCTGCATCAACACATCCATAACCAAAGAAAACAAAAATAGGCTAAGAGTAGATTCCTAATGCAACCCTGACAAGATAGGAAAATGCGCTGAATCTTCTCCTGCCATCCTCACCTAGATCTTAGCTCCATCATACATGTCCTTGATTGCTTTAATATATACCATCGGGACCCCACTTACCTCTAAGCATCTCTGAAGAGGTTACCCAGGGAATTTTTCATACACTTTCTCCAAGTCGATAAATACCATATACAGATTCTTCATCCTTTCCCTATACTATTCCACCAGTCTCCGCACCAGATGAATTGCCTCCGTCGTCGAGCGCCCGGACATAAATCCAAACTGGTTCTCTTAGATAGACATATCCTTCTCAACCTCAACTCGACCACTCTCTCCCAAATATTCATAATATGGCTCAATAACTTAATACCCCTATAGTTGGTGCAACTCTAAACCTCTAAACCTCAAATATTTTTTTCGACTTGAAAATGCTATTAAATAATTTAGTCAACCACCTTAAGCCAACCTTACTAGAAAACTTCCAAAAATCCACATGAATCTCATTAAACCTTGTCGCCCTAGCCCTACACATCCTGAGAACAACCTCTCTGACCTCCCCCACCTAAAAATGTCTACAATAACTAAAATCACGACACTCCTCTAAGTGCTCTAGCTTCCCTAACACAATCACTCTATCCTTTTCATTATTCAAGAGCCTATGAAAGCATGACTACCATTTTTTCTTTATGTGCCCATCCTCCACAAACACTCTACCATCCCCTCTTAATGTAATTCACTGGTAAAGGTCAAGACCCTTCTTCTCCCCAGCCTTAGCAAGCCTAAACAACTTCTTTTCCCCTTCCTACTCCTCTAACTACACATACAAGCTCTTGAACGCTGTCGTATTAGCACCCATAACTACTAACTTAGCCTCCTTCCTAGCTAACTTGTACTTCTCCCTATTAGCCCGCTTATCAATCCCATAAATTATAAATAAGTCAAACGATGTAATAATCAGGAAAAAATATATAGCAAAGGTTAGAAATCATCGGGTTAGCAGATTGATACAGAAAATCTCGTTGGAGCTTTGCCTGATTCAGATATGGTCGAGTACAATCAGGTAATCTGGACAGGCTAGAGTCCATCAGGTAAGTTAGAAATGCCAGAGTCTGAGCTGGTCGAGTGATGGAAAACTTGTATTGTTCCACTGATAAAAGCAGTGGGAAAGTGCTAAAAAAGTATAGAGAGAAATAGGTAAAGAGAGAGAAAACCAATGGGGAAACAGGACTTACCTGGCATCGTTGTTCCTAAGCTGGAACCGGCATCGAAATACCAATGGTCAGTCAATAGTGATGTTATCTTAGGTCACAGATGTTAGTTCAGAGATGTTAGGGGAAAGAGAGAGGGGAGATCAATATTCTTAGAGCTCGTGCTAAGAAAATAATAATCAAAAGCCAAAGATACTTCTTAAATTAATGATTAGAAGATAAAGAATGAAGTATACACTAGATATAACTTGTAGGGTCAGATTATAAGTCATAGTGAAGTTTTTTCTGAGCAAACGAAAGATAAAGTACTAAAAAAGTTCAAGTATAATACTAGTTAAAATGATACTAATGATAATTCGTAGGGTTAAGCTACTATTCATAGTCACCCTCATTCTGAGAATATGGAGTTAAAGTTCTTAATATTAAGAAAGTTATTAGAGAGACTACGTGCCAGGAAACAACTCATCTAATGACCATATGAGTCATCACTAGCTGTATTGAAGCCCAAGATATGGAACTGACAATGTGTCGTCATTAGGCCAAATGACTCATTGTCTGAGGCGTTGCCACTGCCGACCAAAGTTAACATGTTTTATTTAGGAAAACTCCTATGTAACTATATATATCCCTTTTGTGTTATACTATTATTTTATGTACCTTTATATACTTTTTACATACTTTTGAGTTCAAAGATATAATCTAGATCTTGGGATTCTTGTTCAAATTTTTTTAGGGTTTGATATGAATTTGAGATTTTTTTATTCTTAATTATTTGTGAGAGCATTCATATAATTTTAATTACTAATTATATGTGCATTCTTGCAATCAAGAATAGCTAAACCCTCTAACTAGGGTTGTGGGAACCCTAATGGAATAACAATGTAGAGGAAGTGCAAAGTCTTTCTTGATTGATTTTCTTGCAAGTATTGTGGTTTTCTTCATATTGCTTTCTTTATTGATGACTGTAAAAATTAACTGACCTATTTTCTCGTTGTTATCATGTCACCTTCCCCATTTTATTACAATGAACATATTTTGGCCCTAGTTCCTCCTTGGACAGTATGCACCTCAAGAACAATCAATAAAGGATAGAAAGGGAGAAATAAAAAGGGAATGGTTTAGAAGTTGAGCCTAAACATAAGTGTGATGTCAAGGAGGCATAGTCACCACACCCAAATGTACCATAACTTCCCTCAAGAATACATTACAGGCCTACCAAAGTCCTATAGTAATCCTAGTACAATATTTTGAAAAAACTAATGTATAAAAAATAAGGGCCAGCCTATGGTATTTTATGCTTGTTTTTAGAACTTCCTTTGTCATCATGAGTATCTTGATATCATACCTACAATGATGTGAAATAATAAACTTTGAGAGGAGGACTTCTTTGTTGTGAGGGTAAATGGGTTAAATTGTTGACAACTTATCTGTTTGAGTAGGGTAAAATGCTTTTATGCTTTGTTATTTGTTGCTAATGTAATATCATCACTTGATTCCTTTATCTCATATTGTTGTTCTACATAAATCCAAGAAGTGGTTTTGAATGTTTTAAATAAGAGGGGTTAAATACTTTTGAGCTAAAATTGAGTTGAATGATATAGGCGTCTTAGGTTTCTTTTAGTTAAAAAGCATGTCTTCTTGGTTACGTGTTAGTTCCCGGAGGACATGTAAATGTTCAAAGTTTAGAGTGATAATGTGACAAATTTTTCATGGAAATTTCAATTCTTAAAACAAGGGAACTAAGTAAGTACTTAGGTCTTTTTGGTAGATGTAGTGCATTTTTTAGGAAAATAGGGTGGGAATGAGTAGAAAGAGAATAGAAAGAAAAAACACCAAAAATAGGAGTTTTTTCTTGGACAACAAGTCTTTGGGTGACACTATGATTCATTTTCCAAGTCGTCGCATGACCAGTGAAGGACTAAAATTTAAAAAATAAAGTATACACTAGCTACAACTCGTACATTTAGAATGTGAGTCATAGTGAAGGTTGTTTTGAGCAAAAGAGAGACAAAGTCATGAACAAGT
>NW_025831850.1:138699-153216 GCF_002878395.1 Capsicum annuum | reverse complement strand
TTTCAGTCTAGAGGACACATAGATATAGCTTCTATGGGTTTTTCTAAACTCAGAGATGGTACAAATGAGAATGCACAATCTGACTCACGGGCCTCCACAGACGTAGTTAGTTCTACTAAATCTAGGTTCCTAAAGGCCCTGACTCCTCTGGCCTCGAAACTATGTACTTTATGTCCACCTCCAGGTGGCTGTATTTTTGTTTCAAGGGAATTTCGGACTAGTGTATTAAAGAGGTTGGGCACCCTCGAGTAGAAGGTGAAAAATATCTAGGAGAAGAAGCAACCTTGGATAAACAAGGGCATCCGTAGTGAATTATATGGCTTGTAGATCTAATTTAATAGAATTGAAAGATGGATTAATCAAAAGTTGGTAGAAATTCAAGCCCCAAATTTGGTGAGAGTTCTTAAGGAGATGGTTGTTTTATGAGCTACCATAGAGGACATGGTTGTTCGGCCATTCTCAATTTTCACTATTATTAGGGAGTTATTGGTTGAAGACTTGTAAAATATTTAGAGTATAAAAGGTAAGGATAAAAGTAATGAGAAAGGTAGCGAGAGAGAAAGTAAGAGAAGAAAGAGAAGAAGAGAGAGATAACATACGAGTAGCTCAGGTAGCAAGAATAGAGACACTCCAGGACCACTTGAATGAGATCCACGAGACTAGAATGGAAGCTGGTAGCTTCTAAATAGGTGAGATAATGACTACTACTATAGTAGATACTAGTGGAAGTGTGTTTTTTCCTATCGAGATCCCACCTGCCATAAGTGCATCAGCCATAAATAATGCCACTCTTGACTTGAGAGCCCCGGTGACCATTGGGGCCACTGTTAATAAGATGGGGCCTAGTCTGAGGCCCTGCCTGCTGAGATATGTTGATTCGGTTCCTAGTGTACCATGAAATGTCTTCATCCCTTGATTGTAGGTTCTATTCAATAATTAGGGACAGTGCATCATCTTTAGTTTAGGGTGGAGGTGTACCACAACAGAAGGTTTTTCTTATGGTGTTTCTTTTCTTTTTAGTTAAGTTATCCTAGTAGAATCGATATGTTTAGGTCATGTTGTGTTTTATTTGTTCTGGTAGTATTTAATTGTGAGATAAATAAGGAACCTAAGTGTAGTTGATAATCGTTTTATGTTTTTGAACTGCTGAGAAAAATGATACCCCTTCTAAAAATTTAATGAAGAATGTGATGTATATATGTGTGACCATCATGTGAATCTTGTTATCGCATTAATATTAGGGACAACATAACCATAACTTAGCATTGAATAAACTAGATAGGTAGCAGTTGATAGTATAACCATGTACCATATGTGTGTAAGGCACTTTCCTAGTTACCTGTGTGCAGTTAATCTAGAACTTGCCCAGTTAGTGTTACCTATGTTGTAGGATAGTTGGTTAGGACATGATCACAGGTTGCTTTTGAAATACTCCAATCTTAGCCTAAATGACTGTCCAAGTGTGAAAAGTATTCCTTGTTCTCTTATTTAACCATTAACTAACCTATTTTAATTTTTCACCTTGCCACCTTCCCCATTTGGCTATAATGAACCTGTTTTGTCTGTGGGCCTTCCTTGGACACTGTGCACCTCAACTCAGGAAAATAACCTAAGTTAAGGTTGGCTATCATAGGGGTGCATATGAAAAATTAGTTATGCGAAAAGATGTAATATATAAGGAAAATAAATTAGGATTATGAGTGGTTAGTAAAAGAAAAAATGAGAGAAAGAGAAATGAAGAAAATGAAAATCATGAAGAAAACCACACCCAATATGAAAAATCAATAAAGGAGAGAAAGAGAGAAGTAAAAGAATAATGGTTGAGAAGTGTAGGCTAAACTAAATTATCAAGATGGGTAATTAACAATACCCAAATGTACCATAACTACCCTCAAACCTATATGAAAAGCCTAGCAAAGTCCTATAGTGATCCTAATCCAATTGTCCAAAAAAAAACTAAGGCATAAGAAATAAGGGCAAGACTATGGTATCTTATGCACATTATTTGAACTTATTTTGTGAGTGTGAGTGTCTTTATATCATCCCTACATTGACATGCATTATTACATTGTGAGAGTAGGACTTCTTGGTTGTGAGGATACATGGGTTGTCTTATTGACTGCTTGTTCCGGTATTGTAAATTGCATGTATGCTTGGTCATTTTTTAATGAAACTAATGCCATCACTTAATTCCTTTGTTTCATACTTTTGTGCTACATGTATCCATGCAGTGGTTTTAAGAGTTATAAATAGGAGAGGGAAAGATATTTTTAGCTAAAATGGAGGGGCTTGTTGTAGGCACCTTAGGTTTTTTTAGTAAGCATCATATTTTATTTGTTATGTAAAGGAAATGTAAACGTTCTATGTAGAGGGTGTTGATGTGCCTTGGTTTCATGGAACTTTAGATTCTTCAAACATGGGAATTATGCAAGAACTTGGGTCTTTTTTGTAGATATGATGTGTTTTTGAAGTTGTTTTGCAAGAAAATAGGGTATAAATTGAGTAGAATATGAGATGGAAGGAAAAGCACCAAAAGAGTAGTTTCTGCTTGGACGACAAGTCGTTTGGTGACACTATGACTCATCATCCAAGTTGTTGCCTTACCAATGAATGATTAGAACAACAACAGCAAACCCAGTTTTTTCCCACATAGTGGGGTCTTGGGTGGGTATGATGTACACAGTCCATACCACTATCTTTGGAGAAGTAAAAAGGTCATTTTCAATAGAACCACTGGCTTAAGACAATGAATAATAATCAAATCTGTAATAAAGCATGTAACAAGATGAAAAGACATAAATACGACACCCACAAGGAATAATAAACAAAGAATAGTCAACACATTCATAATAAAGAATGCAACAAGGTGATATAACAAAAATAATACACCGACCAAGTAATGCCCTATCCCAATGACCCAAGCTGGCACTAGTCTTCTATCCTAATTTGCATTATCTAGATCTTCTTATCAAGGGTCATGTCCTTAGTGAGCTATAACTGCTCCATGTCCCACCTAATCACCTCTCTCCAGTATTTTTTTGGCATACCCCTACCCCGTCTGAAACCATCCAAGCCTAGGCTCTCGCACCTATGAACCTGGGCATCCGTACCCCTCCTCATCATGTGTCCGAACCATCTCAATCTCACTTCCCACATCTTGTCCTCAACTAAAGCCACTCCAAACTCTTACCTAATAGTCTCATTCCGAACTCTATCACCCCTAGTAAGCCCACACATCTAGCGCAACATCCACATTTCTACCACCTTCAATTTTTGAATGTGAGAGTTCTTGACTGGCCAACACTCTGCTCCATACAATATGGCCGAACGAACTGCCACCCTGTAGAATTTTCCTTTAAGCTTGGGTGGCATCTTCTTAGCATATAACACCCGCGAGGAGAGCTTTCACTGCATCCATCCTCTCCCAATACAATGGGAGACATCCTTGTCAATCTCACCATTCCCCTGAATCATAGACCTGAGATACTTAAAACTATATCTCTAACACACTACCTGGGAATCCAACCTAACTACCACCTCGTTCTCCTGCTTCAAGTCATTAAATTTGCACTCCAAATATTCTGTCTTGCTCCTACTCAACCTGAACCCTTTAGACTCAAGGGTTTGTCTCCACACCTCTAACTTATTATTCATACCACTCCCCCCACGTATCTCATCAATCAAAAATACATCATCTGCAAAAATAATACACTAAGACAACTCTCCTTGAATACGCTGCGTCAACACATCCATAACCAAAGAAAACAAAAATAGGCTAAGAGTAGATTCCTAATGCAACCCTGACAAGACAGGAAAATGCACTGAATCTCCTCCTGCCATCCTCACCTAGATCTTAGCTCCATCATACATGTCCTTAATTGCTCTAATATATACCACTGGGACCCCACTTACCTCCAAGCATCTCTGAAGAACCTCCCCAGGGAATTTTTTATATGCTTTCTCCAAGTCGATAAATACCATATGCAGATCCTTCATCCTTTCCCTATACTATTCCACCAGTCTCCGCACCAGGTGAATTGCCTCCGTCGTTGAGTGCCCGGGCATAAATCCAAACTGGTTCTCTTAGATAGACACTATCCTCCTCAACCTCAACTCGGCCACTCTCTCCGAAATATTCATAGTGTGGCTCAATAACTTAATACCCCTATAGTTGGTGCAACTATGAATGTCCCCCTCGTTCTTATAAAGAGGGATCATAGTACTCCACCTCCAAACCTCAAACATTTTTGCCGACTTGAAAATGCTATTAAATAATTTAGTCAACCACCTTAAGCCAGCCTTACTAAAAAACTTCCAAAAATCCACATGAATCTCATTAGACCTTGTCTCCCTAGCCCTATACATCTTGAGAACAACCTCTCTCTCCCCTACCTAAAAACGTCTACAATAACTAAAATCGCAACACTCCTCTGAGTGCTCTAGCTTCCCTAACACAATCACTCTATCCTCTTCATTATTCAAGAGCCTATGAAAGTATGACTACCATTTTTTCTTACTGTGCCCATCCTCCACAAACACTCTACCATCCCCCCCCTTAATGTAATTCACTGGTCAAGGTCACGACCCTTCTTCTCCCCAGCCTTAGCAAGCCTAAACAACTTCTTTTCCCCTTCCTACTCCTCTAACTACGCATACAAGCTCTCGAACACTGCCGTATTAGCAACCATAACTGCTAACTTAGCCTCCTTCCTTGCTAACTTATTTTCCTCCGTATTAGCCCGCTTATCGCATTCATCCTTTCTCTCAACCAACTTAGCATACGCCCCTTTTTTCTAATTTTTTTTAACTTCTGCATTCCACCACTAATCCCCCCGACGATGACTGACCCGGCCCCTGGAAATACCCAACACCTCGCTAGCAATCTCCTTGATGCACCTAGCCAACCTATGCCGCATACCATCTACGTCCTCCATACACTCCCATACCCTCATTCCCACTACCTTTTTCATTATCTCCCATACATTTACTGATGTCAAACTGCCCCACTTAATTATAGATCTACCCTCATCACCCCTTCTCTTCTTATCCTTCTTAATACCTAATTCCAATACTAAGAGCCTATGATGGATCGAAAGATTCTTACTCGAAATAACCTTACAGTCCTTACACAATACCCTATCCCCTTTTCTAAGCAGCAAAAAGTCAATTTGGGTCTTGACTATCGCACTTCGGAAAGTGATCAAGTGATTTTCCTTCTTTTGGAAGCTCGAATTCACAACCACCTGCCAAAAGGACCTTGCAAAATCTAATAGTGTAACTCTCTATTCATTTCTCTCCCTGAAACCAAAACCACCATGCACATCGCCAAAGCCTCCCGATAATACCCCAATGTACTTATTCAAATCCCTTGCTACAACAATCTTTACAAAACTAGGCACTCCTCTCACCACCTCATCTAAGGCCTCCCCAAAACACATCTTTACCTCCCTATACAAGCCAAACTGCGGTGCATAAACACTACACATATTCAGGGTACACCCCCCAATGACCAACTTAATAGTCATCAACCTATTGCTTATCCTCTGAATATCCACTTCCTGCCCTCTAAGCTTATCATCAACTAAGATACCAACTGCATTCCTATGACTCTTGCTTTCAAAGTACTAAAGCTTGTAACACTCAATATCCTTGGCCTTAGATCCTACCCACTTAGTCTCCTTTATGCACGCAATATTGATCCTTCTCTTTCTAAGAATCTTCACTAGCTCTGTGGATTTTCCCTAGAGAGTCCCTATAATCGAAGAACCAACCTTTAGCCTATCAATTCTAGCAACATGTCTCCCTCTACCGCCCCTAACGCCAGACCTTGCCCCTACTTCTATACCTATTCTTACCCTCCCCCCACCTCTAAAATAGCCCCTTGCCCTTGGACATAACCTTATCCTACCATCACTACCCATAGCCACAACTCTAAAAAATATAAACAATAATAGTAACAAAGCAACATCAGGAAATATAAGGCACAAGCAAAGTAGATGGAATAATCAAGAAAAATTCAATCCCACAAATTATAAATAAGTCAAACAATGTAATAATCAGGAAAAAATATGTAGCAAAGTTTAGAAATCACCGGGTTAGCAGATTGATACAGAAAATCTCATCGGAGCTTTGCCTGATTCAGATACGGTCTAGTACAATTCTATAATCTGGACATGCCAGAGTCTATCAGGTAAGTTAGAAATGCCAGAGTCTGAGCTGGTCGAGTGATGGAAAACTTGTCTTGTCCCGATGATGAAAATAGTGGGAAAGTGCAAAAAGAGTATAGAGAGAAATAGGTGAAGAGAGAGAAAACCAAAGGGGAAAGAGGACTTACCTACCATCGTTGTTCCTGAGCTGGAATCGGCACCAAAATACCAATGGTCAGTCAACAGTGACGTTATTTTAGGTCATAGATGTTAGTTCAGAGATGTTAGGGGAAAGAGAGAGGAAAGATCAATATTCTTAGAGCTCGTGCTAAGAAAATAATAATCAAAAGCAAAAGATACTTCTTAAATTAATGATTAGAAGATAAAGAATAAAGTATACACTGGATATAACTTGTAGGTTCAGATTACAAGTTATAGTGAAGGTTTTTCTGAGCAAACAAAAGATAAAGTACTAAAAAAGTTCAAGTATAATACTAGTTAAAATGATACTAATGATAATTCGTAGGGTCAAGCTACTATTCATAGTCACCCTCATTCTGAGAATATGGAGTTAAAGTTCTTAATATTAAGAAAGTTATTAGAGAGACTACATGTCAGGAAACAACTCATCTAATGACCATATGAGTCATCACTAGCTGTATTGAAGCCCAGGATATGGAACTGACAATGTATCGTCATTAGGCCAAATGACTCATTATCTGAGGCGTTGCCACTGCCGACCAAAGTTAACATGTTTTATTTAGGAAAACTCCTATGTAACTATATATATCCCTTTTGTGTTATACTATTATTTTATGTACCTTTATATACTTTTTACATACTTTTGAGTTCAAAGATATAATCTAGATCTTGGGATTCTTGTTCAATTATTTTTAGAGTTTGATATGAATTTGAGATTTTTTTATTATTAATTATTTGTGAGAGAATTAATATACTTTTAATGACTAATTATATGTGCATTCTTGCAATCATGAATAGCTAAACCCTCTAACTAGGGTTGTGGGAACCCTAATGGAATAACAAAGTAGAGGAAGTGCAAAGTCTTTCTTGATTGATTTTCTTGCAAGTATTGTGGTTTTCTTCATATTGCTTTCTTTATTGATGACTGTAAAAATTAACTGAACTATTTTCTCGTTTTTATCTTGTCACCTTCTCCATTTTATTACAATGAACATGTTTTGGTCCTAGTTCCTCCTTGGACAGTATGCACCTCAACTCAGGTAAATCTCATAACTTAAGGGTGGCTATTGTATGGGTGCATATGAAAAATTAGGTATGCAAAAGGGTGTAAAATTAAATAAAAATAAAATTTGGTTGGGTGTGGTAAATAAAATAAAAAAAAATAGAAAAAAAATTCAATAAAATGAAAAGCATGAAGAAAACCACACCCAATCTGAACAATCAATAAAGGATAGAAAGGGAGAAATAAAAAGGGAATAGTTGAGAAGTTGAGCCTAAACATAAGTGTAATGTCAAGGAGGAATAGTCACCACACCCAAATGTACCATAACTTTCCTCAAGCTTACATTACAGGCCTACCAAAGTTCTATAGTAATCCTAGTACATTATTTTGAAAAAACTAATGTATAAAAAATAAGGGCCAGCCTATGGTATTTTATGCTCTTTTTTGGAACTTCCTTTGTCATCATGAGTATCTTGATATCATCCCTACAATGATGTGAATTAATAAACTGTGAGAGGAGGACTTCTTTGTTGTGAGGATACATGGGTTAAATTGTTGACAACTTATCTGTTTGAGTAGGGTAAAATGCTTTTATGCTTTGTTATTTGTTGCTAATGTAATGTCATCACTTGATTCCTTCGTCTCATATTGTTGTTCTACATAAATCCAAGAAGTGGTTTTGAATGTTTTAAATAAGAGAGGTTAAATAGTTTTGAGCTAAAATTGAGTTGAATGATATAGGCGTCTTAGGTTTCTTTTAGTTAAAAAGCATGTCTTCTTGGTTACGTTTTAGTTCCCGGAGGACATGTAAATGTTCAAAGTTTAGAGTGATAATGTGACAAGTTTTTCATGGAAATTTCAATGCTTAAAACAAGGGAACTAAGTAAGAACTTAGGTCTTTTTGGTAGATGTGGTGCATTTTTTAGAAAAATAGGGTGGGAATGAGTAGAAAGAGAATAGAAAGAAAAAGCACCAATAATAGGAGTTTTTTCTTGGACAACAAGTCTTTGGGTGACACTATGATTCATTTTCCAAGTCGTCGCATGACCAGTTAAGGACTAAAATTTAAAAAATAAAGTATACACTAGCTACAACTCGTTGGTTTAGACTATGAGTCGTAGTGAAGGTTGTTTTGAGCAAAAGAGAGACAAAGTCATGAACAAGTGAAAGTATCATAGCAATGAAACAAAATTGGTGACGTGTTATAGGGTCATACGTTGACTCATATTGACCATCATTTTGAGCATATGGAGTTAAATTTCTAATTATTGAAAAGGTTATTGAAGATTACGAGTTAGGAAACCAATCATATAGTGATATGATGAGTCGTCATCAGCCACATGAAAGTCCAAGATATGGAACTTAGCATGAACCGATGTAAGTTTAGACGACTAGTTTTCTAAGGTATTTCCATTGATGACCTTAGTAAACCTATTTTGCTAAGGAAAACTGTGATATAGCTATAAATACCCCTCTTATGTTTTGTAATTCTCTTATGCACCTTTTAATTTTTTTTACATACTTTTGATTTCTAAGATATGATCTTGATCTTAGGATTCTCGTTCTTTGGTATCTAGGTTTTCATATTTCAATTTTCATTCTTTATTATTTGTGAGATCATACAAATGCATTCAATTATCAATTATATGTGTGTTCTTGTAATCATGATCAGCTAAACAAACCCCTTAACTATGTTTGTGGGAAACCTAATGGAATGAAGAAGTAGAGGAAGTGCACAGTCTTACTTGATTGGTGTTCTTGCATGTATTGTGGTTTTGGTTGTTTTGATTGCTTTCTTGATGACTGCAGACATTAACTGACATATTTACTTGTTTTCACCATGTCACCTTCTCCAATTGATTATAATAAACCTATTTGAGCCTTTGTCCCTTCTTGGGTACAGTGCATCTTAACTCAAGCAATTCTCTCCTTAGTTGAATGTGCCTATCATAGGGTTGCACTGTATATAAAAAATTAGGTATGCAGAAAGGTGTAAAATAAATGAAAAAGAAAGTAAGATTAGGTGTGCTAAAGTAGATAAAAAATAGAACAGAAAAAAAGAGAAGTTAATAATATGAAAAACATGAAGAGAACCTCATTCAATGCAAAAAACCATTAAAAGAGATAAACATAGAAATAAAAGAGGAATGGTTGACAAGTTGAGCCTAAATGTTAGTGTAGTACTAAGAAGGGTAAGTCAGTATACCCAAATGTGCCATACCTACCCTCAAGTCTATATTACAACCCTAGAAAAGTCCTATAGTAATCCTAGTCCAATTGTTTGAAAAAAACTAAGGTATAGAAAATAACGGCAAGCCTATGGTATTGTTTGCACATTGTTGGAAGTTTTATTGTGAGTGTGAGTGTCTAAATATCATCCCAATATTAACATGTATCATTACACTTTGAGAATGGGACTTATTTGTAGTGAGGATATATGGATCATATTTTTGACTATTTATCTATTCGGCCAGTGTAAATTCCATGTCCGCTTGGTAGATGTGATGTGTTTTTGTGGTTGACATCTATTTGGGTAGTGTAAATTTCACTGTTGATGCTTTAAACAAGAGAAATATGCAATAACATAGGTATTTTTTTTTTGTAGATTTGATGTGTTTTTATGGATATTTTACAAGAAAATGTGGTTGAAAGCGAGTAGAGTGATAAAAGGATAAAAAGGCACAAAAATAGGAGATTTTTCTTGGACAATGAGTTGTTGGGTGAAACTATGACTTATCATCCAATTCATTTGCTGACTAGTGAAGTATTGTAAGATAAAGAATAAAATATACACTAGCTACAACTTGTAAGGTGAAACAACGAGTCATAGTGAAGGCCATTTTGAGCAAAAGATAGACAAAGTCCTAAAATAGTGCAAGCATGATAGTGGTACAAATGACATTAGTGATGAGTTGTAGGGTCAGTCTATGACTCATAGTGACCCTCATAGGGTCATTCTATGACTCATAGTGACCCTCATACTTAGCATATGGAGTTAACATTTTAAATATTGAAAAATTTGCTGGAGAAACAATAAATCAGGCAATAACTCATCTAGTGACCTGACGAGTCATCACCAAGTGCATAAGAGTCCAGAATTACAAAACTGACAATGAGTTGTTTTTAGTCTAGATAACTCATTGTCTGATGCCTTGACACTGCCGATACATAGTTAACCTATTTTTTTTAGGAATTATGATATAGCTATAAATACTCCTTTTTGAGTTTTATTATTAGTTTATGCACCTTTACATACTTTTTATTTCTAAGATACACTATTGATATTGGGATTCTTTTTCATTTGTTTTTAGCATTTTATATTAACTTTAGATTTTGTTTTTCATTTTTAATTATTTGTGAGATCATTCATATGCTTTAAATTTAGAATTATATATGATTTCTTGAAATCATGAACATCTAAACCCCATAAATAGGGATGGGGGACCATAATGGAATAAAAAAATATAGGAAATAGAAAGTCTTTCTTGATTAGTGTTCTTGCATTTGTTGTGGTTTTCTTTGTATTGATTTATTTGTTGATGATTACTGATATTAATCGACCAATTTTCTTATTTTCAACTTGTCCCCTTACCTATTTGAATACAATAAACCTATTTTGACACTGATCCCTTCTTTGGACACTGTGCACCTCAACTTACGCAAATAACCTAAGTTGAGGGTGAATGTTATTAGGGTGCATATAAAAAATTATGTGTGAAGAAGGGTGTAAAATAAAATATAAAGAAAGTAGGTTTGGGTTTGGTAAAGAAAAAAAGAGAGAAAAAGAAAACAAAGATAAGTGAATAAAATGAAAAGCATGAAGAAAACCACACCCAATTCAAAAAATCAATAAAGGAGAGAAAGAGAGAAATAAAATAATAATGGTTTAGAAGTAGATCCTAAACATAAGTTTTTTGTCAATAAGGGAAAGTCACTATACCCAAATGTGTCATTTCTACTTTCAAGCCTACATTCAAAGCCTAGCTATGTCTTGGAGTGATATTAATCCAACTGTCCAAAAAAATTATGTATAGAATATAAAGGAAAGCCTATAGAATTATATGCACATTGTTGGAACATCTTTTGTGAGTGTGAGTATCATGATATCATCCTTGAATTTATGAGAAATATTACATTGTAAGTGTGGGACTTATTTGTTGTAAGGGTACATGGGTTGTATTATTGTCTGCTTATATGTTCTGGCAGTGTAAATTACATATACTCTTTGTTGTTGGTTGTTGATGTAATGCCATCACTTGATTCCTTTGTGCCTTACGATTGTACTACATAGACCCATGACATGGTTTTGAATGTCATAAATAGGAGGGGGTAATGATTTTTGAGCTGAAATTGAGTTGACTATTCTAGGTGTCTTACGTTTCTTTTTGTTAAGCATCATTTTCATAGTTACGTCTTAGTTTCTAAAGTACATGCAAACATTCTATTTTGAGGGTTTTGATGTGCCATAGTTCCATGGAACTTTCGATGCTAAGAACAAAGGAATTAAGCAGGTACTTAGGTCCTTTTTGTAGATGTGTTGTGTTTTGGTGGTTGTTTTTGTAGGAAAATATGGTCGGGATTGAGTAGAATGAGAAAAACAAGAAAATGTACCAAAAGAGGAGTTTGTTCTTGGACAAAGTGTCATTGGTAACACTACGACTCATCGTCTAAGTTGTCATGGGCTAGTAAATTATTATAAGATAAAGATAAAATACTCATTTACTACAACTCATAGGGTCAGACTAAGTGTCATAGTGAAGACCATTCTGAACACAAGACAAAAAAAGCCCTGAAAAAGTAAAAGTATGATAGTAGTGGAAATGACACATATGATGAGTCGTGGAGTTAGTTGACGATTTGTAGTGACCTTCGTTTAGTGACCTGATGAGTTTTCACTAGTTGTATGGAAGTCCAAGATATGAAACTGACAATGAGTTGTGATTAGTCCAGACAACTCATTGTCTGAGGCATTTCCACTATGACCATAGTTAACATATTTTGTTTAGGAAAACTATGATGTCACTATAAATACCCCTTTTATTTTTTATTGTTAGTTAATGTACCTTTACATATTTTTTTACATACTTTTGAGTTCTAGGAAAAAATCTTGATCATGGGATTCTTGTTCATTGGTTTTCCGGGTTTGATATTAATTTGAGATTTTGGTTTTCATTCTGAATTATTTGTGAGATTATTCATATGCTTTAGATTAATAATTTTATGTATGTTCTTCCAAATTCTTTCTATCACGACCTGAGACTACCTGCTATTAGTAACACGGTGCTTAAGCCCAAAAATGACCCTAAGCGAACCCATGATCTAGTATCTGTTGTGCGCACTGAATTAAGTAATAAAAACCATCATATATGGAGGCTAATGTCATAAAAATTAAGCCAAGGTGTAATACTGAAACAAGAACCAACATGTATGAACCTTTCATAAAACTAAAAACAAGTCTGAACATCTCAAAGCCTCTAAAATATGAGGCGTTGAGGAGACAAACCCCCAACTAACTCCAACTAACTGAAATAAAGGAAGTACTGAAAATAACTGGAAATAACTTTACCTCAATGAATGAGGACTGTAATACCCCATATTTTCGTAGTTTATTTTAACTCTTAGTACATGAGTATTCCAATATAAAAATTTTAAAATATTCAGAATTTTCAGTTATAAATTACCATTACGTAGGAAATTTAGCTACCTTTCCAACGATATAAAATTCCCCCAAATCCAATAAACGGGTGACAAGTTATAGCCATTTTTTAAAAATAGTGTGACAAAATGCACATCACCGCGTCATGGTGAAGGTCCAAATGGTATTTGCCAATTTCCATTGAAATAATGCATTGAACCGCATCGTGGTAAGCACCCAGGTCCCAATAGTCAATTTCCAGTGAAGCTCTGTGATCCCCACTGCATCGCGCCATCATCCAGTTTCCCAATTATAAATTTTCGGTGTGGAAAACTGATACCACCACATCGTGCCACAAGGTTATTTCATGATCGTCCATTTTTACACAGAGCCATCCATATTCCAATGGCTTAGTTCAATGCCACCGCGTCATAGTGGTGGAAAAATTTGGGAACTTTCAGTGACAATTTTTAAATCTTTTCCACGGGTAATTGGGTATTTTCTCATGACCTAAGTAAGTCTTAAACACGTGATTAACCCCTAAAAAACTTAATTAAGTCATAATTCACTCATTCTTCCACATATTAAAAGCATTCTCCTCAAAGGGAAAAATCCAAGCTTTAACAAATCAAGAACAAACTCAATAATTCCTCCAAGAACTTCAAGAATTAATATTCCCATGTGTGTTAGGTGTTCATCTATGGGTCCCTTTCACCCATAGAGTCCAAGAATCTATTTTTAAAACTACAAGCTAATTGATTCATAATTTACATGCTTAAAATTGTATTGTATTCATGTTCATGCCATTATTTGAGTTTCAATTCATGATTTATTGTAATTTCCATAAAATTAAAATAGCATGTGTATCCAATTGTATAATTTTCATGTCATAACCCTTGAATTAGCAAGATTGGGTGTTGTAGTTACAATGTTTACTTGTTGTCCATGATTATATGCATTAAGTTGTGCTCTCCAAGTGTTTGATAGAATGTCCATGTAAATTAAATGGTAAAATCATGACATGCTAGCATATGTACAAGCTCATGCCATACATGTGTGTGATAAAATGTCTTTATGAATGAATTATGAAAAAGTAGACATTGTTTTGATTTTCAAGATCATACTATGCTTTACTTTCATGCTATCGAGTCATGGGGGTATCCAATACCCGAAAATCTAGTTATTTACCTAGAGCCACATTAGTCATAGAATAGTCTTAGTTATGCCAAAAATTAGTAGTACTTAGTCAGTTAACAGAACTCAGTGAACTCAATCGGTTATAGAACTCAGTATCGGTCCATTTCAGTTCAGAATAATAATTAGTGTCATTTAGATGGGAGTAGGATTCAGCACCGGGTGAACCCAAGGATGGGGGCTCACCTTCCAGTAGAGGGTGTGCTCCTTAAAAGTAGTCCTTGCATTCCATAACTACGTAGCCAGCGTAAGTTGAGACATCAAACTACCAGTTAGAGGTTGATGAGGTATTTTAACCAGCCAATTGAGGGTTCCACTATTCTTATTAGATTACCTGT
>NW_025831850.1:61921-135699 GCF_002878395.1 Capsicum annuum | reverse complement strand
ACCTGTCAGATGGGGGTGACTCTTCAACTTATCTTTACTTGTGGCATGGTACTGACACTCTTCCAACTGGGGTTACAGGTGAGACCCCAAGTCTATTCAGAAAAATGGCATATCGGTTAGATAATTACTTTCCTCAGTCTAAGTTTCAGTCTCAGTATAGAACTTAGTTCAGTTCTACAAAATGAGGATTGTCATATACAGTTACCCTATTATCAGTAATTCAGCTATCAGTAATCTCAGATACCAGTTACTCAGTTATTAGAACTTAGTACTCAGCTTCAGTAAAAGCTCAGAGATAGTATATACGCATATCCACGGTATTTCATACTCAGTGTTTACACCTGTTTTAGTTATCCATGTACTCTCATATTCAGTTACTCTATATATTAAGTTAGTTATTATTCGTGCATATGAACCCTTTCACTAAGCCTTACCTCACCTAGCATACCAGTATATTCCACGTACTGACGCATACTTTTTCTTTGCACTATGATGTCTCATATCATAAGTTCGAATACTTAGGCTCCTGACTGTGCTTTGATAAATCTAGTTTGCAGTAGAAGATTCAGTAGTGAGTCCCCAACTATCAAGGATATACTTTTATTTTAGTAGTTTTAGTATTCTAGTAGTCGGCGTTAGTTGGGGGCTTATCCCATCAACTCCACTTTCAAAAAGTTTATTTAAAGGCTTTTTAGACTAGACTAGTTCAGACTGTATTTTAGTTTTCAGATGACCACAGTTGTTAGTCTTTACCAGTATTTAGATTACGAACCTTATTTCATTTCAGCCTATTTTTTGTATTATTTTAGTATTATTATACTGTGTGCACACTAGGTACCAGTCATGGGTTTGCTTGTGGTCCTTCAGGGTCATAAGCATCGTATGGTATTCGGGGTACAAACTTGGAGCATTACAAACTTGGTATCAAAGCATAATGTTCAAAATAGTCTAAGGGAATCTGAAAGCCACGTCAAGTAGAGTCTTATGCATAGGTGTGTAGCACGCCACACTTATGGACAAGAGTCTACAAGGCATTTTAGGAAAAGTTTTCATTCTTGTAGTATTCATGTCGTGTGAGTGAACATGAGCACAAGTAAGATTCTTAACATAATCCTCTTCTTCCTTTAGATTATAGAACATCCCTCCTAAAAAGGCTAACGAAAGAAGAACAGGAAGCCAACCAGCACTTAGCCCATTCAGGCAGATCCCCTGGCTGAGCATGTCACTTATGTAGAATTCAGAGTTGCATTCACTACTCTAGCCTATTTTGTCGCAGCTCAGAATAAATAGTTAGCTGCTATTCAGGCCAACCCAGTGGCTAATACTACTGCATCCAGGATTTAGGACTTCACCAGAATGAATCCTCCCCTATTCTCAGGATCTAAGTTAGAAGAGGATTCATAGGAGTTCCTAAATAAAGTTTAGAAAGTCACAAATACCATGGAAGTGACTTCTAGTGAGAGTGTTATGTTAGCCGCCTATCAGCTACAAGATATAGGTCATACATGGTTTAAGAGGTAGAAGGTAGATAGGGGTAAAGATGAAGAAACCATAGAGTAGGAAGAGTTTGCTACTTCCTTTCTAGATAAGTTATTTTCCTTAGAGCTGAGAAAAGCCAAGGTGTTATATTTCATCAATCTCAAGCAATCTAACATGAGCTGAAAGAGTATTCCCTTAAATTTACTCAATTAGCCAGGTATGATCCCCATGTAGCAGAAGACAGTAGGTCCAGAATGAGCAAGTTCATATCTGGGGTATTAGAGAGTTGGCCACATAGTTTAGGAACTTAGGGACTTCTATTAAAGGTATCAGTCCAGGTGAACCTTCATTCCTATGTTTGATCAAGTCACGACCGGAGGCTACCCCCTAGTCGTGACAACGGTGCTTATGATCACAAGTGACCATAAGCTAACCAACGAATCGGTACCTATTGTGAACACTAAATAAAATAGAAATAAAACAACATATGCGGAAAATACTCTGACAAGATAATGTAAATTTAGAATACAGAAATGTCTAAAACAACTGAGAAAAAGTAAAAGTAACTGACTAATTGTCTAGCTGATTTTATTATTTATCTAAAAGCTTCTATATTGTCTGAGGAGTTGATGGGATAGAACCTCAACTAACTCCAACTAACTAAACATAAGAAAGTATAGGAGTATCTCAAATAAAAAAATCAAGTCCTCGATGGATGAGGATCTTAACCTATGTTATAAAACAACATAGCGTAAAGAAAAGTAAGAGGTCAACACTTTTAATGTACTGGTATATGAGATGAGGACTGGATGAAATGCATGAGAAGAACTGAGCATAATTGCATGATCACAAAAAATCTATGAATGCATGACAAAGTACAAATATGATTCTAAGATAATTTATGAATTGAATAACTTAAATCTGTATAACTAAATAATTGAGATTCTGTAGTCTTGGTCAAGAAAATCTAAACTGAAATATACTGAATACTATAATAAGACTATGAGAGGTATCATCAAATTGACATGCCCTAATCTGAGCTCTTCAGAGTCCAACCTATAACCCCAGTAGAAAGGGTGTTAGTACCATGCCATGGGTACTAACACTGGCTATGTGGATCAATTAATCGGATGTCCCAAAGGACTAAGGAGTCAGTCCTAAACTGGCGATCGACCCCTAAGAGAGTTTCAATCCTAAACTGGCGGGTGACATCTCATAATACTATGCTATCTACATAGTTCTATAAGTTAGGGACTGCTACTAATGACCCAGTCCTAACTGGAAGGTGAGCCCCATCCTTAATTTTGCTCGGTACTTAATCCTACTCCCAACTAAACTGACAGTAGTACTAAACTAAGCTGACTTAGCTACAACTGAACATATAATTGACATTGCTCATCATGGTATGATTATAATAATTGACTGAATGATAATATTCATGGTTCAACTGAAATCATTTCTGAGACATTGAAATCCTGTAAAACAACTGGGTATCAATTCTTTATAGCACACCAGCACTGAATGATTATAATATACAATATAAAACTTGAAATACTATAGTATAAAATCACATTTGAAACAATAAAAACATAGGCATTTCATCAAACATGTAACAATCATAAACTTAGACATGAGAATACCTTAAACATGAGTAAAGCAATATTATTACATGGCTACATTCATAACTTGAGGGTTAATCCTAAAATCAACGGATCATGACATGGGAATTATATGACTCATTCTACTTAAAAGCACTTGTAACTATAACTTGAAATTTAACTAACAATAGATTCATGGATTCATTTCATCAAGAACAGGTATAAACTCATAAATTAAACCATAAGAGAATTTTGGGATCCATGGGTGAAATGGACCCATGGATGAACATCCCACATACCGCACTATATCAATTCTTGAAATTCCATGAGAATTTCTTGAACTTGAAGCTTGAGTTCTTTGATTTCTTATGAAAGAGTCAGGGGTTGTTCTAGGGAAGAAAGAGGGTTTTTCTTGAGAGAATTTCTGAGTAAAGAGGCAAATAATACTCCTTGGTCGTCCCCAATTCGTGTTATGGATGAGTTGGGTGAGGTAATTGACCCAAATACCCTACAAATGTCAAGATCAAAGTTGGATGATACAGGGAGGGAGGAGGCACGGGTTCTAGCGCGGCAGACTAACCTAGGCAGCGCCCGCCTTGGAGCTGGGGACTAAACTAGGTGGCGCCTACCTTAGAGAGGGTGACTAAAGGGCGTGGAAACTTCTTATCCCGGTGGTGCTACTGGTTTGGTTTTCCAAACACACCTTTACGCTCATCTAAAAATTTTGAAACTCACTTGAGACATACTTTGAACAACCCCGATCATGAATCAACTCAAAATTGACTTCTTAAGATAGAGAAGACCCAAATATAAATCATTGAAGTTTAGGGGACTTGAAAATGACTACGTCCTCAACACTTAGCAAAATTTTTGAGTCTTAAACTCCTTAAACATGCAACTGTGAGTTGAATTGATCTAGGATCTTATGGGGTATTATAATATATCTCCCTTGGGAACATTAGTCCTTGAATGAGACTAGTTAGACAAAGACTACTGAAGAAATTAAGATCATATACCGAACATCCATGAATGGAAGAATTATACATGAATTGAACTAGTTTCTTAAATACATAGAATTACATACGGATAGGTGAATAGCTGAAAGGGGAATGGAAAAGAGTTAATCTGAGAAAAATCATCACCTTATGTGAATCTGAGTTTGCAGAGAAAAGATGAGGGTACTTGGTTAGCATATCTTCTTCCCAAGTAACCCCCTCAATAGATTATTTCTGGCAAAGAAATCTAACCAAAGGAACTTTTTTGTTCCTTAGTCTACAAATCTGACGATCAAGGATCTCAACTGGAACATCATTGTAAGAAAGGCTATCCTTATTATCCATATCTTCTAAAGGAAAAACTACAGCTGAATCACCAATACATTTTTTTAACAAAGAAAAATGAAATACCAAATCTATTAATGCAGAATCTGCAGGCAACTCTAGCTCATAAGCTATCTTTGCAAAAAGACTCAAGATTATATATAGTCCAATATAATTAGGGATGAGTTTCCCCTTCTTGACAAATCTCTTCACACTCTTTATAGGAAAAATCATCAAATAGACCAAATCACTAACCTCAAACTCAAGATGACTTCTCCTCACATTTGCATAAGATATCTAACAGCTTTGGTCTATCTTCAGTCTCTCTCTTATCAACTGAACATTCTTCATCACATCAAAAATTGCATCTAGCCCTATTAAAGTAGCTTTACCTGCCTTAAATCAATCAATAAGAGATCTACATCTCCTTACTCATAGAACCTCAAATGGAGCCATCTGAATACTAGAGTGGTAATTGTTGTTGTAGGAAAATTCAATCAAGTGTAAGTAGTCATCCCAGCCATCATTAATGCCAATAACACATTCCCTCAACATGTCTTCTAAGGTCTAAATGGTCCTCTCTACCTGACCATCTCTTTGATGATGAAAAGTTGTACTAAGATGAACTTGGGTACCAAGACCCTTCTAAAAAGCTCTCTAAAAGTTAGAGGTAAACTGCATACCTCTATCTAAAATGATAGACAACGGATTCCTATACAACTTAACCAACTCCCTAATATAAACCTTGGCATGATCCTCAACTGAGTACGAAGTATCAAAAATGGCAAGAAATAAGTTGATTTGGTGGTTCTATCTATAATAACCCATATTGAATCATATTGATGATGCATATAGTGGAACCTTGTCACAAAATCCATATTCATCACTTACCACTTCCAAGTGGTTATGCTGAACTCTTGCAATGTACCTCTAGGCCTTTGGTGCTCAACCTTTACATGCTGATAATTCAGATGCCTAGACACAATATCTAAAATATCCTTCTTCATACCACTCCACTAATAGATTTCCTACAAGTTACGATACAAATTAGTAGCTCCTAGATAGATCGAGTATTGCGCACCATGTGCTTCTGCAAATATTTGCTGTCTTAAGACATCAACACACAGAACACATAATCTACCTTGACAACGAAGCACACCATCTCCTTCTTAGAAGAAAACCTCTACCTTCTAATCTCTAACTGCCTCCTTCAGCTTAACCAAACTAGGATCTCTATCTTGCTTTCCCTCTACTTAAGCAACTAAGGAAAATTCTGAACCATTTTGAACCCATATACTACCTTCATCTGAATCAACCAACTGAATGCCTAATCTAGAAAGATAATGAACTTCACTAGATAACTTCCTCTTATCCTCCTCAACATGAGCAACACTGCCCACAGACAATCTGCTAAAGGCATCTACTACTACATTAGCCTTTCCTGGATGATACAACACACTCGTATCATAATCCTTTTACAACTGAAGCCACCTTCTCTAACAAAGATTTAGATCTTTCTATGTGAATATATACTACAAATTTTTGTAGTCAGTGAACACATCAACATGAATCCCATAAAGATAATATCTCAAAATTTTCAAAGCAAAACAACAGCTCCTAACTCAAAATCTTGGCTAGGATAATTCTTTTCATGAGGTTTGAGCTATCTGGAGGCATAGGCTATGACCTTAACTCTCTGCATCAATACACAACCAAGAAAAACTCTAGAAGCATCACAATAAACCATAAATCATTTTGAACCATCTGGCAAGGTTAATACTAGAGCAAAAGTGAGTCGAGTCTCTAACTCTTACAAACTATTCTCGAAAGAAAACCCTTCAACAAACCATCTTTAATAATCAGTCAAACCTAAGAAACTCCTGATATCTGATGGACTGGGCCAGTTCCTCACTGCTTTGGTATTTTGAGGGTCACCTCTAATGCCCTCATCAAACATGTCCAAGTACTGCTTGAACACCCTGTTCATCAAGTTCATAAAAGCTGTAGGGGCATTCGTTAGTCCAAAAAACATAACTAAGAATTCAAAATGACCATATTGAGTTTTGAAATTATCTTTGGAATGTCACATTCTCTGACTTTGAACTGATGATAGCCGGATCTGAGGTCTATCTCAGAGAAATAGCTTGTACCCTAAAGTTTGTCAAACAAGCTATCAATTATGGGGATCAGATACTTATTCTTAATGGTGACTTTGTTTAATAGATGGTAATCGATGTATATTCTTAGAGAACTATCTTTCTTATGCACGAACGAGCCTGGAGTGCCCCATATGGAAATAATGGGCCTGATGAACCTTTAAGTAAGAGATCTTTTAACTACTTTTTTAACTCCTTAAGATCAGTTAGAGCCATTCTATAGGGTGGAATTCATTTAGGCTTAGTATCTGGAAAGAGATCTCTTCTGAACTTAATTTAATCTTTGGGAAAAATTCCAGGAAGATCTTCCGGGAACACATCTAGAAATTTCTGCACTATTGAAAATGACTCAAACAAAATGGTAAACACACCCTTTAGATATCTTCTTTCTTGCACAGAGAAATGAAAAAAAATTCAACCCTAAACATAGAGGTACTACCCCTCTATTCAATAACTAGTTTATTCAAAAATGGAAATTGAACAACTCTACTTATGCAATCAACTGAGGCATAAGATGAGTGGAGATAATCTATGCTAAGAATGATATACCCACTAGATACAAAAGAGCTACCTACTAAAGGTAAGTTTCATAGATACCATGATCAGGCAGTTCCTGTATACCCGCTGGATACAAAAGAGCTACCGACTTAAGTAGACACTGAGAGGGGCTCTGCTAAAGTTTTGGGACTGACACTAAAGTCTACTATAATGAAGGGGTCATAAAGGAAAGTGGAGCTCCAAGGTCTTATAAAGAATAAACATAAAGATGGAAAACCTGTAACATATCTGTAATCATATCATAATGACTTTCATGATCATGAAGAGCCTAGAGTGCATACAACTTATTCTGATGTTGCCCACTGGTTGCACTAGAAGTGGCACCCTACTAAGTCAGGCAACCTGATGGAGCCAATGAAAGATTAGACTGCCATGTTAGTGTGAATCCTTTCCCTTTTGAGTAACTACTAGACATTCTAGTACCTTATGACCTGACTTGACACACTCAAAACACACATCACTACCCACCTTACACATACCCTGATGATTCCATCCATATTTACCATAGAGTATATTAGTACGACTACTGTTCACACTGCCCTGGGACTAAGAGTCTGGCACCTTATATCGACTGTCCTGCTTATACTTAGGCATTAGCGCACTAGATGAAAATTGAGTTGGGGATGAAAAGTTTTGATAGAACTGAGAACGATTACCATTCTCTGACCTTAGTTAAGAAAAGTTGAAACTACGTGATCTGGCCCTCTTATTCTCTCTCTCTCTCTGTCTTATTATGTTGCTTCTTCTCAATCTGTTGAGCATGAACTATAAGTCAATATAAGTCTATCTCCTTAATCAACATGACAATTCTTCACTCCTTAACCACACTATCAGCTATACCAGACACAATCTTACTCATTCTAGACTATTATCTTCAACCATGGTAGAAGCATACCTCGCTAACTAAGTGAACTTAAGTAAGTACTTCTTCACACTCATATTACCCTAATTCAAAATGATGAATTCCTGAACCTTAGATTCTCGTAATTCTAATAGAAACAACCTATCTTAGAAGGTCGTGGAAAACTCCTCCTACTTAATAGGCTTTATCTCAACACCTCAGTTCTTCTTTCACTGCTTAAAATAGGTATGAGCTACATCCTACAACTAATATGAATCCGACTCTACACTCTTATTTATAGTGATTCCCATAATATCTATCACCTTTTGAACCATAAAAAGAAACTTCTACAGATCCTCTTTAGACTTGGATCCTAAAAGCAAAGGGGGATTAATTTGGGTAAAATACTGAATACTAATTATAGCCGTATTTGCCACTAGATTGGTTGGGGCAATAACTTGTTGGTTGTTCTGAGTAGCTACTGAATGGTCTAAGGTAGCGAAAACAGTCCTGAATTCGGCATGAGAGACATGCTTATTTAGCAGATCTTGCCTAACAGGCGGTGGTGAGGAATGATCCCTATTTCTTCTTCGTTGTTTCTTTTGGAAGGCTTTTTGTATAAAAAAAAATGAAGGATGAGTTATAAAGAGAGTTTAAATAGAGAATCATGCTCTTTTGCATGACATGAACAATGAAAGAAGGGAAACTTTTCAAAAAATATTTCATAGCCTCTTGTCCATAATTGTGGTGCGTACCACACCTATGACCAAGCCTCTATTTAATACAACTTTTAGATTTTCTATGACACTCTAAAATCTTAGGTTCTGATACAAAGTTTTGTCATGATCCAAGGATACCCCCTTAGTGTGACAATGGTGCTTACGGTCACAAGTGACCACAAGTTAACCCATGAGCTCGTACCTATTGTAAGTACTGAATAAAATAGAAATAAAACAACATATATGGAAGATACTCTACTAAGATAATGTAAATTAGGAATATTGAAATGTGAAATACTGAAAGGTCTAAAACAACTAATAAAAACTAAAAGTAACTAACTGACTATCATGTTGGTTTTTCAAATTTGTCTGAAAGCCTCTAAATTGTCTGAGAAGTTGATGGGAAAGAGCCCCAACTGACTCCGACTCACTGAACACAAGAAGGCACTGGAGTATCTAAAATAAACAAATCATGTCCTTAATGGATGAGGACTAATCACTACTACTGCTGAAAGTCGTTGAGCTGTTTAAGAGTGGTCAGAAAATTGAGCGTCCAAACCTATGTTATAAGTCAACATAGAGCAAAGAAAAGTATGCGGTTAGTACTTTGAATATACTTTTATATGAGATAAGGATTGGCTGAAATGCATATGAATAATTAAACATAAATATATGATCATATAACATATGTGACTTCAAGACCAAGTGCAAATATATTTCTGAAATAATCTGTGAACTAAATGACTAAAATTTGTATAACTAAATAAATGAGGTTCTATACATTTGATCAAGCAAACCTAAAGTGAAATATACTAAAAACTATACTAAAACTATGGGAGGTTTCATCTAACCCACATGCCTTAGTTTGAGCTAATTAGGTCTGACCTATAACCCCAGTTGGAAAGGTGTCAGTACCATGCCACGAGTACTAACACTAGCTATGTGGATTCACTAATTTGATGTCTCGATGGACTAGAGAATCAATCCTAAACTAATGGGTGACCCCTAAAAGAGTGTCAGTCCTGAACTAGTAGGTGATATCTCAAATTTCTACGTTGGCTATGTATTTCTAGAACTTAGGGACTGCTACTAAGGAGCCAGTCCTAACTGGTAGGTGAGCCCCAATCCTTAGGTTTACTTAATGCTAAATCCTATTGTAAGACCCAGCAAAATTCTTAGCTTAATTTAATCTTTTAAGCTTGTTAAGGGGGTCCCAGACTTAGAAAATTCTAGCTAAGTATTCATACTTAGTGTTATTTTAGCCTTCGAAAGTTGGTAATCTTATTTCATGACATTTACATCCATTAAATATTTATATTTGAGTTAATTCATGATCAGGAATGTCAATAGGTGTTCCCGGGCATATTTCAAATTTTTTGAACTTTGTTTGAAGCACCTTTGGAATCCCAAACTAGTGAATCAACATGATCTTGATGCTTCACTTCGACTATCATGTTGATAGATGTTTTCCCCATCTCCCAAAGTCAAATTCTAGTGACCCAACGTGAACTCAACACGGTATGTTGTCTCTCGCGTCGATACCAATGACGTGGCGCGTCGATCTGCGCATCGATAGTTCAGTTCAAAATCATTAAAAAGCCACATCCTCAGGGTTAATTCAGTCTTTTTCCTATGTCCTTCAGCCCCTATAACACAAAATTTATCCCTCTTTTAGCAAAATATATTTATTCCTTCACAAACTGCTCAAGAATAAAAACCCTAGGAGTATAAATTTCAAATTCAAGGCTCAAGATTTCAATGCTAATTTTCAAGAATTCACCAACTAAGGTATGTGAAGTATTTATCCAAGGATTCCTTCCACCCTTGGAGTCCAAGAAACTCTTTCAAACCTCTTGTAGAGTGATTTCATGATTTTTATGATTTGAATTAAAGAGTATTCATGATTATTACTTAATTGGGTTTCTATTTCATGATTTATTACAAGATTCATGTAGAGTAAATTGATATGTGTGCTTTATCATGTGAATTCACATTGAAACTCTTAGAATTGTGAAATTGAAATTGAATCACGATGTCTACATGTTGTTTTAGTATTATGTGCATATATTATGCCCCATAAGTATTTGATGAATTGTCCATGTGATTTTAATAGTGAAAAATATATCATGTTAGTATGTATACAAGTTCATGTCATGCAAGTTTTTGCTTAACTGCCCAAATAATAAATGATGACTGGGTAGTTAGTTATCATATCTCAATATTATGCTATATCTTTTAAATTTATGCTATCGAGTCCTGGGGTATTTAATACCCGATAATTTAGCTACTTGTCGAGAGCCATGGTCAGTCACAAATTAGTATCAGTTATGTCATGATCAATAGAATTCACTCAGTATAGAACTTAGGAAAACTTAGAGAACTCAGAATCAGTCCTTTTCAATTCAGTAAAATTAGTTTGGATAAGTCACATAGTACGATCAATTAATATTAAGTCCATCCTAGTATAGTCTAGAATTCGGTCCAGTGTCTATTTAGTTGGGAGTAGGATTCATCACCAAGTGAACCTAAGGATGGGGATTCACCTTCCAGTAGAGGGTATAGTCCTTTGAAGCATCCCTTGCATTTAAAAAATACATAGCCGACATAGGTTAAGACATCAACCTGCCATTTGAGGGTTGATGAGGTAATCTACCTACCAGTTGAGGGTACCATCATTCTTGTTTAGAGTACCTACCAGATAAGGGTAACTCAGAACTCGTCCTTACCTATGGTATGGTATTGACACCTTTCCAACTGGGGTTACATATTAGACCCTAAATCAGTTAGAGAAAGGACATGTTGGTTAGATGATTATATCCCATAGTTTCGGTTTTAGATTCAATTTCAGTATAGAACTCAGTTCAGTTCTATAGATTTAGGACTATCAGATACAGTCACTCAGCTCAATTCGAAACTCAGTCCAGTTCCACAGATTTAGGACTTTCAGATACAGTTATTCATTTATCCATAACTTAGTACCCATATACTCAGATATCAGTTAATCAGTATTCGGATTCAATATCCAGTGTTTCATGATTTCTATTACAGTATATGTACTCATGCATGTACTCTCAATTAGTAATATTCATGATATTTAGTCAGTATTGTTCATGCATATGAACCTATGTATTTTAGACTACCTCACTTAGCATACCAGCATATTTAAAGTACTGACACATACTTTTATTTTGCGGTATTATGTCTTATATCATAGGTTTAAACGCATGGGCTCCTGAGCATCCTTAGCAGTTTGGATTATCAACAGACAAAGTTATTCGTGAGTCCTCATAGTTTGAGGATGTGATTATTTATTTCAGTATTTTAATTGATTTTCTATAGTTGGGGTTAGTTGGGGACTTATCCCATCAACTCCACAGTACAGACTGTTTAGAGGATTTTCAGACTAGAGTATTTTTAGACGATTGTTTAGTTTACCAGTATTGATGTTCAGTTTTGGTATTTGTGATACCATATCCAGTATTTATTTCATATTTCAAACTTATGGAAAATTTTTACCTTTTTTTGTAAAGTTATAATATTATTATTCAGTTATTGTAGCAGGTACTAGTCATGGGTTAGCTTGTAGTCCTTTGGGATTATGAGCACCATGTAGCGTTCGAGGTACAGACTCGGAGCATTAAAAACTTGGTATTAGATCCAGGTTCAACAGAGTCCTAGGAGGTCTGAAAGTCGCATCTAGTAGAGTCTTGTGCATGGGTATGTAGCGTGCCACACTTTTGCACAGGAGGTTATGAGATATTTTAGGAAAAGTTTCCCTTCTTTTAGTATTTATGTCGTGCGAGTGGGAATGAGCTCCAGTTAAACTCTCAATTTAATCTTTCCTCTTACATTTAAATAAATATGCCTCCAATGAGGACTAAGGGAAGAGGAATGGGAGACTAGCCAGAGCCCTAGCCCATCCAGCCACATCCACTGGATGAACACATCTCCCACGCTGAATTCAGATCAGCATTCACCACCCTAGCTCATTCTGTGGCATCCTAGAATGAAAGCCTAGTTGTTGTTATGGCCAACCCAGTGGACAATACTGATACTACCAGGATTCAGGACTTCATCCGAATAAACCCTCTATCATTTACCAGGTCTAAGCTAAATGAGGACCCTCAAGAATTTCTTAATTAGGAGCAAAAATTTACTGATATTCTAGGGGTGATCGTTGTTGAGAGTGATGAGTCAACCACATATTAGTTATAGTATGTCGCTAAATCATAATTTAAATAGAGGAATGTAGAAAGAGTAGCAGATACGGGGCCCATAGAGTGGGAGGAGTTTGTCACTGCTTTTCTAGATAGGTTCTTCCTACTGGAGTTAAGGGAAGTGAATGTTTTGGAATTTATCAATCTAAAGTAGGGAAATATGATAGTGAAAGAGTATTCTCTCAACTTTACTCAATTAGCTATATATGTTCCTCATGTGGTGGCAGACAGCAGATCCCAAATGAGTAAGTTTGTGTCAGGGGTGTCTAGTAGCATGATCAAGAAGTGTAGGACTGCAATGCTTATTAAGGAGATGGACATATCAAGTCTCATGTTCCATGCTCAGTAGATAGAGGAAGCTAAGAATAGAGAGAAGGAGATGGAGAATAAAAGAGAAAAAATAGGTAGCTTCAGCCTCACTTAACCTAAGTTAGAGGGTGGGAATCAGTCTCAGTTCCTCCCAAAATCTTTAGTTCTAGCTCTATCCTAATCTAGTTCTCCAGTGCTGAAATTCAGAGATAGCAATAGAGATAGGTCCCTAGGACCTAAAACTCAGGGTAGTGTCAGCAGTGCCCGAACCAATCCTCTTTATCAGAAGTGTGGCAGAAACTACCAAGGTATCTGTAGAGCAGGCATTAATATGTATTTTGGGTGTGGCAGGCCAGACCACTGAGTCAGAGATTGTCACTTCCAGTGCCACTAGTGGGCAACGCCCAAACAGACTCTATACTCTTCAGTCCTGATAGGATTAGGAGAGTTCTTCTAATGTGGTCACTAGTATGTTACAAGTTTACCGTTTGTATTTTTACGCTTTGCTAAATCCAGGACCTTATTTATCCTTTGTTACTTCTTATATAACTGCTAATTTTGGAGTCAGTCTCAAAATTCTAGTAGATCCTTTCTTAGTCTCTACCCCAGTGGGTAAATCCATCATAGCTAGGTAGGTATACAGGAATTATCCAGTTATGATATCTCCGAAAGTCACTTTAGCAGACTTAGTCAAATTAGATATGACAGATTTTGATGTCATTCTTGGCATGGATTGGCTTCATTCTGTCTATGCCTCAATCGACTACAGAAAAGAAATTATCTAGTTTTAGTTTTTGAATAAGCTCGTCCTAGAGTAGAGGGGTAGTACTTCAGTACTTAGGGGTCAGCTTATTTCTTACCTTCGAGTGAGAAAAATAATATCTAAGGGATGTGTCTACAACCTCATTCGAATCTAGGAATCTAGTTCAAAAACCCATACTTTTGAATCAGTATCGGTAGCATGTGAATTCCTAGATGTATTTCCCAAAGATCTTCTCAAAGTTCCTCCTAAAAGGGAAATTGACTTTGGAATAGACCTTCTTCCAGATACTCAACCCATATCTATTTCGCCATACAGGATGAAATATGTAGAACTCAAAGAATTAAAAGAATAATTAAAGGATCTCCTAGATAAGGGATTCATCAGACCCAGTATGTCCGCGTGGGGCACACCAATTTTATTTATATGTAAGAAAGATAGTTCCCTCAGAATATGTATTGATTACCGTTAGTTAAATAAAGTCATGATCAAGAACAAGTATCCACTTCCTAAAATCGATGACTTATTTGACCAACTTCAGGGTACAAGTTACTTCTCTAAGATAGACCTCAGATCAGGCTATCATTAGCTCAGGATCAAGGAGTGTAAAATCCCAAAAACAACTTTTAGAACTTGGTATGGTCACTTCAAGTTCTTAGTCTTGTCCTTTGGTCTTATCAATACCCTAGCATATTTTATAGACTTGATGAACCGTGTGTTCAAGTAGTAGTTGGACATATTCATCATAGTCTTCATAGATGACATTCTTGTCTACTCTGGCAGTGAATATAATCATACATACCATCTCAAAATAGTATTATGGACACTTAGAACCATCAGTTATTCACCAAATTCAGTAAGTGAGAATTT
Organism: Capsicum annuum; assembly: GCF_002878395.1. Taxonomy (NCBI): domain Eukaryota; kingdom Viridiplantae; phylum Streptophyta; class Magnoliopsida; order Solanales; family Solanaceae; genus Capsicum; species Capsicum annuum. The sequence goes on along the minus strand of NW_025831850.1, from coordinate 120,873 downwards.
TGGCTAAGGTCAGTATCATTCCTTGGCCATATCGTTTGCGGTCATGGCATTAGGGTTAATCCTCGAACTACTGAAGCGGTACAAAACTAGCCCAGACCTATCTCTCTATTAGATATCAGGAGTTTCTTGGGCTTGGCTGGTTATTAATAATTATTTATTGAGGGATTTTAATCTATTGCATCCCCTATGTCCAGATTGACTTAGAAAGAAGGTCAAATTCTAGTGGTCAGCTCTTGTGAGAAGATTTTTTAGAAGTTGATGACTCGACTCACTACAACACCAATTTTGACCCTACCAGAAAGTTCAAATGACTTTGTTGTGTATTTTGATACCTCTAGAGTTGGCTTGGGGTTTGTTCTGCTACAAAGAGGTAAGGTTATAGCCTATGCCTCTAGATAGCTTAAACACCATGAGAAGAATGACCCTACTCATGGTCTTGAGTTAGCAACAGTAGTGTTTACCTTAAAGCTTTGGAGGCACTATTTATATGGTGTGAACATTGATGTGTTCACAGACCATAAAAGCCTGCAGTATGTGTTCTCTCAAAAAGATCTAAACCTCCATCAAAGAAGGTGGTGGGAGTTATTCAAGGACTATGACATGAGTTTCCTGTATCATTCAAGTAAATCAATATAGTGGTTGATGCTCTCAGTAGGATTTCAATGGGTAGTGTTGTTCACATGGAAGAGTATAAGAAGAACTTAGTTTAGGAAGTTCATTAGCTTTGTTGAATAGATGTCCTCTTAATCGATTCAGCAGAAGGTAGTGTGTGGGTGCAGAGTAGTTTTAAATCATCCCCAGTTTTTGAGGTAAAGGAAAAGCAGGTTAGAGATCCCAGTCTCATCAAGTTGAAAGAATTAGTCAGAGATAAGAAGGTAGAGATTTTCTCCCAAGGGGGAGATGGTGTGCTATGTTTCTAGTGCCGGCTATATGTGCCAGGCGTAGATAACTTGAGGCAGGGAATTCTTGTAGAAGGTGCATGATGCGTGACACTTTATTCATTGAGGGTCCACTAAGATGTACCGTGATTTGTAGAAGATCTCTGGTGGAGTGGGATGAAGAGGGATATTATGGAGTTTATGGCTAAGTTCTTAACATGTTAGTAGGTTAAGATTGAGCAACAGAAGCCTAGTGGGTCCCTATAGGAGTTTAGTATTCCCACCTAAAAATGGGAATAAGTGATGGGTTTGCCTCGTACTCATTGTTAGCATGATTTAGTTTGGGTCAATATAGACAGAATGACCAAATCATCTCATTTTCGACCAGTCCATACCTCTTATTAAGATAAGGACTATGCAAAACTCTATATTATGGAGTTGGTTAGATTACATGGTGTTCTGTTGTCCATTATCTCATATAGAGGTACTCAATTTACCTCTCATTTTGTGAAGGCATTCCAAAAGGGTCTTGCCACTTGAATTCACCTCAGTACATCTTTTCAACCTCAGACAGATGGTCAAGTAGAAAGGACCATTCAAAATTTAGAAGTTATGCTGCAAGCGTATGCAATAGATGTTAAAGGTAGTTAGGATGACCACTTGCCTTTGATTGAGTTTGCATACAACAACAACTATCATTCCAGTATTCAGATGGCTTTGTTGAGGCAATTTTTAGGAGGAGGTATAGATCTCCCATTAGTTGGTTTAAAGTAGGTAACGCCATAGTAATAGGGCTTGACTTGGTATTTGATGCCTTAGAGAAAGTTCAGTTGATCAAGGAAATGCTTAAGACAACACATAGCCAACAGATATCGTATGCAGGTGTGCGAAGAAAAGATCTCGAGTTTGAGATTGGTGATTTTGTGTACTTGAAAATCTCTTCTATAAAAAGAGTGAAGCATTTTGGCAAGAAGGGGAAACTCAATCCCCGATATGTCGGTCATTACCGAATTCTGAGCCATTTTGGAAAGGTAGCTTATCATTTTGTGTTGCCTTTAGATCTATCTTCAGTCCATCCTATGTTTCATGTCTCCATACTAAAGAAATACATAGGTGACCCATCAATCGTAGTCCCCATATAGGGCATACATGTTCAAAACAACTACTCTTATGAAGAGATTCTAGTCAAAATCCTTGATTATTAGATTCTCAGACTGAGGAACAAAGAAGTCCTACTAGTTAAGGTTCTTTAACGAAATCAGTCCGTTGAGGGAAATACTTGGGAAGCAGAAGTAGATATGCAGACCAAGTATACTCGCCTATTCTCCACAAACTCAGACTCAACTCAAGGTAATAGTTTTCCTTAAGCTTATTCAGTTTTATGCTCATATTTTCCATTACAATTTTGGTATTAGTTACCATTGCATATTAAGTCATATGTTTATGAGTCAGTTCAGTCATGTGTTCATGCAATAGATATGTATGTCCAGTATGAGAAAATCATCTTATAAGTAATCCCAGCCATGCATTTATGAATCAACTCAGACATGCATTCATGCATCAGAAATGTGTGTTCAGTATGAAATTCAATTTATCAGTAATGTCAGTCAGATAATCATGTTTCAGATGTTCATGTCCAATAAGTAAGTTCAGTCTACCAGTATTCTTTTCTTAATCTCATTCGAGGATGAATTTTCCCAAGGGGAAGATAATGTATGACCCCGCAAAATTCTTAGCTTAATTCAGTCCATTGATCTTGTTAATAGGGTCCCATACTTAGAAAATTCTAGCTAAGTATTCAGACTTAGTGGTATTTTATCCTTTGAAAGTTGAAAATCTTATTTCATCACCTTTACGTCCATTAAATATTTATATTTGAGTTAATTCTTGATCAAGAATGTCAATAGGTGTTCCTAGGCAAGTTTCAGATTTTTCGAACTTTGTTTAAAGCACGTTTGGAATCCTAAACTAGTGAATCAATGTGATCTTAACGTGTCGCATTGACTATTGCATTGATAAATGTTTTCCCCAGCTTCTAGAGTCAAATTCCAGTGAACCAATACAGAATCGACGTGACACCTTAGCTATCACATCGATACCAATGATGCAGTGTGTCTATCTACGCATCAATGGTTCAGTTCACAGTCATTAAAAAGCCACATCCTCTAGGTTAATTAAGTCTTTTTCCCACATTCTTCATCCCCATAACATGAAATTTATCCCTTTTTTAGCAAAATATGTTTATTCCTTCACAAATTGCTCAAGAAAAAACCCTAGAAGTATAAATTTCAAATTCAAGGCTTAATTTTCACTGATAATTTTAAGGAATTCACCAACTTAGGTATGTGAAGTGTTCATCCAAGGGTTCCTTCCACCCTTGGAGTCCAATAAAATCTTTTAAAGCTCATGTAGAGTGATTACATAATTTCCATGATTTGAATTAAAGGGTATTCATGGCACGGTTGAGGGTGTAATCCTTAGAAGCAGTTCTTGCATTTCAGAACTTTGTAGCCAGCGTAGGTTGAGACATCAACCTACCAGTTGAGGTTTGATGAGGTGATCTACCTGTTAGTTGAGGATATCACCATTCTTGTTCAGAGCACCTACCACATGTGGGTGACTCAGCACTTGTCCTTACCCATGGCACGATATTGACACCCTTCCAACTGGGGTTATAGATTGGACCCCAAATAAGTTAAGAAACGGGAATGTCGATTAGATGATTACTTCCCACAGTCTCAGTATTAGATTCAGTCTAAATATAGAACTCAGTTCACTTCTATAGATTCAGGACAATCAGATACAATCACTCAGCTTAGTTTGGAACTCAGTACAGTTCCAAAGATTCAAGACCGTTAGATACAGTCATTCAGTTATCTGTAATTTGGTATCAGTATACTCAGATATCAGTTAATCAATATTCAAATTCAGTATCCAGTGTTATCATGATTTTATTTATAGTATACGTACTCATACATGTACTCTCATTCAGTCATATTCATGATATTCAGTTAGTATTGTTCATGCATATGAACCTATGCATTTCAGCCTATCTCACTGAGCATACCAGTACATTTAAAGTACAAACGCATACTTTTATCTTGCACTATGATGTCTTATATCAAAGGATCAAACGCACGGGCTCCCGAGCACCCTTAGTAGTTTAAATTATCAGCAAACAGAGTTAGTGGTGATTCCTCATAGCTCGAGGATGTGATTATTTATTTTGGTATTTCAGTTCATTTTCAGTAGTTGGGGTTTGTTGAGTTCTTGTCCCATCAAGTCCACAGTTCAGACAGTTTAGAGGTTTTTCAGACTAGAGTATTTTCAGATAGTTGTTCAATTTTGAGTATTGATTTTCAGTTTAGGTATTGTTCTACCATATACAGTATTAATTTAGTATTGTATAGTTATTGCAGCAAGTACCAGTCATGGATTAGCTTGTGGTCCTTCGGGATTATGAGCATCGTGTAGCATCAAGGGTACAGACTCAGGGCATTACACCTATTCCCAACTGAACTAACATTGGTACTGAACTGAGCTGAACAAGATACAATTGAACATACAACTGACATTTCTCATCATGATCTGATCATTACAACTAAGTTAATGATAACACTCATGGTTCAACTAAAATCATGTAAAACAACTATGTGCAGGTGCTCATAACCCACCAACTCTAAATGATTATAAAATACAATATCAAACTATAAATACTGTAGTATGAAATCACAGTTCAAAGAACCAAAACATGGGAATTTCATCAAACATATAATAATCATAAACTTAGACATGGGGATGTCTTAAACATAAGGAAAACGATATGATTACATAGCTAAATTCATAACTTGATGGTTAATCTTGAAATCAATTGATCATGACATTGTAATTGCAACACTTGAAACATGATATGACTCACTCTACTTGAAAACTCTTGTAACTATAACTTTAAATTGAATTAACATGAGATTCATGGATTTATTTCATCAGGAATAGGTATAAACTAATAAATCAAACCAAAAGATGATTTTGGGCTCCATGGGTAAAAGGGACCCATGGATGAACGTCCCACATACTTCACTAAATGAATTCTTGAAGATTCCTTGAGAATTTCTTGAACTTGAAGCTTGAGTTCCTTGATTTCTTGTGAAAGAGTTAGGGTTTGTTCTTAGGAAGAAAGAGGGTTTTTCTTAAGAGGATCTGTGAGTATAATGGCAAATAATGCTCTTTGGGAGTCCCAAATTCATGTTATGGACGAGTTAGGTGAAGGTAACTAACCCAAATACCCTTAAAATGTCAAGAAAAAAGCTGGGTGAAATAAGGAGGGGGCCACGCGGGCTCTGGAATGGCAAGCTAACCTGGGTGGCGCCCGCCTTAGAGCAAAGGACTAAACTGAGCGGTGCCCTTCTTAGAGCGGGATACTAAAGGGGGTGGCACATGCTTATCCCGGTGATGCTAGTTTTTTGTCTTCCAAACACACCCCTACGCTCGTTTGAAAATTCTAAAAATAACCCGAGACATACTTTGAACTATCCCACTCATGAATCAACTCAAAAGTTGATGTCTCGAGGTCAAAAAGACCAAAATAAAAATCATCAAAGTTTAGGTGTCTAAAAAATTACTAAGTCCTCAACACTTAGTGAAATTTCCAAGTCTTGGACCCTTTAAACATGCAACTGTGAGCTGAATTGAGCTAGGATCTTACGGTGTATTACAGATTGGTGCTAATTCCTACTCCCAAATAAAAGACACTGAAGTGTAAGCTGGTATATGCACTAATAATAAATATGCTCAAGTCATGGTATTTTGAAAATAATAGTGCATGCAAAATCTGTAGAAATCATGAACGTGTAACTGATGTATTTAGCATGATTTAATCTGGTGAGTGCTTGTTATGAAAATGTTATAAACTATATGAGATAAACATGATATGATTATCTTTAAATATTGAAAAACTATTACATGCAAGATCAACTAGGTATCAAGTGTTCACAACCCTTCAGCATAGAATAATACTTTAAATACAATAACATCATTTTAAACACTATAAGGAAATTCATGATTTAGAGACCCATAACATAGAATATATCACTAAATTGATGAAATCCAAGGCTATGAGTATGAGAATATATTAAACGTTTGAGGACAACATGATCACATGGTTTAATTTATAACTTGATAAATTTACATGGTATCAACTGAACATGATATTGATGATGGAGATTATGAAATATGTAAAAGTATAATTCACATGGGGAAACACAATGTCAATGCTCATATTCAAAACTGTTAGGAGAAATAGAGTAAATTCACACTTAACATTAAAATTTCATAAAAAGAGGGAAAAAGGTTTATACTTGAAAAACAAGGGATTTTTGGAACTCAATGTGTGGAAGGAACCCTTTGATGAATATCCCACATACCTGAGTATCTTTGATTCTTGAAGAAAACTTGGAATTGGGACTTTGGATGGTTGAATTCTTGGAAGAAGCTTTAATTTTTTTTGGTTTTCTGGAGGATAGGAGGGAATTGATTATTGTTACCTCATTAATAATGGGCCAAATAATAACCCTTTTTGGTTTTCACTCATGAATTAGGTGATTAGAGAGAAAGTTAAAAGACCAAAATGTCCCTCACCCTTTTTATGAAGCTATAGGATTTACATAGTCTTCATGGCATGGAAACTATCATGGAGGCTAGCCTCCATGACATGTTGTGTATTATGGAGACTAACCTCTATGACACGTTGTGTATGGTGGAGGGCCAGTCTCTGTGGCATGTTGAAATCGCAGAAGCATGCTACCTCTATGGTCCAAAAACACCCTGAACCACTTCTAAAAATTCCAAAACTATCTCGAATGACCCATTTAATATCCCTATAAAAATTTCAACTCATAAATCAACAAACTTAGGAAGGCCAAAAATAAAATTTTTGAAAGCTTGGGGTGTTAAAATGGCCATGTCACTTGTACTTGGTGTAAGTTAGATGGCTTGGGACTTCAAAACATGTAACGAATAGCTGAAAACTAATCTAGGATCTGGCGAGGTATTACAATAATTCCTCCTTCGGATCATTTGTCCCCAAATGAAATTGTCTAAGTTGAGATACTTAGAAGATTGATATCATGCCCTGAATACTTATGAGCTAAATCATGATTTAGTAATTGAATTTGAAGCATGACGCATGGACCAAACTAAATAAATGAGTACATGCTATGAAATGAGGATGGTTCGATAGCTGAGGTAGAAAATGAGAGAATTAATTTAAGGAAAACCATTTCCTCAAGCCGAATCTAAATTCATAGAGAAAAGATGGGAATACTAGGCTCGTATATCGGTTTCTGCTTCCCAAGTATCTCCCTCAATGAACCTATTTCTCCATAGAACCTTAACCAAGGGAACTTCTTGATTCTTTAACATATAAATCTGATGATCAAGGATCTCAACTAGGACTTCTTCATAGGAAAGTCTATTTTGCATGTTCACACTTTCTAAAGGAATGGCAGAAGTTGGGCCTACAATGTATTTCCTTAGCAAAGAAACATGAAACACTGCATGCATTGATGTTAAATCTGAAGGCAACTTCAACTCATAAGATACCTAATGTATCATGTTTTAAGAATGACCAGTTTAGTACAAGGGACCAAGTCCCTAGATGTTCAAGGCTATAGTACTGCTGGCACACATTTGCACAGTTTTGTTCTCTTGTGTAACAAACTGCGCAGGTGCTTCTTGTACTACCTAGGACACCTGGTCAAACTGCATTTCAACCCTAATCATCACTCAACTATAAAAGAAAAATAATGCTTCCAAATGAATCAGTTTTTACAAATTCAAAAAGAGTGACAAGAGAAAAAGGCAAAAACTCAATTTTAGCACAAGTTCTTAGTCCTTAGTGTATTGGATTGTAATTGAATTACTCATTTTATAAAAGTAATTTTTTATTATTTTGATAGTTCTTAGGTAGATTTGCCAAAGCTTAATAATGGTTAAAGTTAATCTATATTGAGAGAAACTTGACAAAGTTATCAAGTTAGGCTTGTATAAAGTTATTGCAGGTAGGAGGATCCTAGAGTTAGGTTTAAGTCGAGTCTATAATCAAGAGTTTAATTATTGTTGATTTTGAAGAGCTTGTTAGGGAAAGTCATGGTTTTTCCTTCTTAGAGTGAGGGGGTTTCCATGTTAAATCAGTGCGGTTCTTTATTTTCAGCAAAGTTTTACCTTTCTTAGTGTTTTACTGATTTATTGTTGGTGACTGACTTTGAGGGACTAGGTCTCTCACAGTGTGGTGCAACCTCTTAGGTTACAACAATTGGTATCAGAGCTAGTTCACTCTAAAAATTTCACACCTAAAGTGTTTTAGTTATCATGGATGCTTTACTTAATCTAGAAAAAGGAGAAAAGGTTCCCCAATGCAAGAAAGTGAGAACAATCTTGAGAGTTATTCCAAAGTTCTAGTACATCAATACAAATGCTATCACTAAGCAAGGAGTGAAGAGGAAAGATATTGAAAATGAGAGATCACTGACATTGAACACTTTAGAATCTAACTCAAGTGAGGAAGATAGTGACATTTCCCTTAGGGCAATAAGGATTGTGAGAGTAATGAAAAAAAGTGGCCATATTAGCAAAAGGGATGCAAAAAATGAAGTTTGTCACATAGGTGGTAGTTTTGAAGATTTCATTAGGGACTGCCTAATGCACAAGACGTATCATCAAAAATTTATTAAAACTAGAGAATAAAAAAGATAACAAGAAGGATCAAAATCCTGAAAATTCAAGAAGAAAGGATGCAGCTAGCCATATAGTGAAGAAGGTGTTGGTTGCATTGGAAGACTCCTCTAGTAAATCTGAGAAAGATTTAAATCCAACTTAAACCAATTTATGTTCCTTTAATCATATATGCAATGCAAAGATTTGAGAATAGTCAAACCACATTACAAAATTACATTCAATGGCAATTTTCACAAACATTTTGAGGGCATATAATTTTCAAGACAAAAACTAAGTAATTGGATAATCCATAGTACCCCAAAATTTATTTACCATTCCCATGCATCCCACAATGTTCATAAACATTTATAAAAGATGAATAATGCATCATAATCCATACAAAAATCAATTTAAATGAATAATCATGTTAAAGCCCTCAGTTGTGCCGAAACCCAAATTCAAAATCATGAATTTAATAATCAATTTTATGTTGACAATAAAATGCAAATATAAGGAAAAGGATACATGCAAACTCCATTTTCTACCCCATCTAATGACTTAACCCCCAGATCCATCCGTTCATCCCAACTCTCGATCTACAAGTCACACATTACCACTATTGTATTCCTTAAGTCATGAACCTCATCCAACCTACCAATTTACCTCCACAATCTCCGCATTGCTATTCCCAGGATAGTATACTTAATTTTATTAAAATCAACATCAACAATTCACACTTAGTGTCTATCCGCCATCATGAAATACTAATAAGGTACCCCATGTAAAATGGAATATAAATATACGGTCCTTTCCAGAAGAAGGACACTCCAAACTCCTCATTCACCAACCGACAACCTATCTATTGCCAGAGAAACCATTCCCCTTATGAATGCTAAAATAAAACACTCCATGAAAAAATACCAGGACAGATGAATCCTTTACCTACAAGACCTATTAAGCTCTTTTAACCTAACCAGAACCATTCTATAAGGAAAGAATAGAAATTGGGCAAATGTCTGAAATAAGACCAAGCTCAAACCAACCTCCCCATTAAAGAGACACCATGAGGGTCTTCAGAAAGGACACCAAGAAATTCATGCACCACCAAAACTGTATGCAAAGAAAGACCTTCCGAGTTAGAATCCCTTAACCCAGACCAAATAATAAGGACATTTCTTTTGAGACTAATCTCTGAGATCAAGGACGTAACCTTTAACTTATAAATTAGAGACCCAAATGAAACCATTCTCCCACTCCATAACTGACTCACCATGGAGACTAAAGACCATCTAATAATGAATAGCATGAGTGAAACCAATACATTCTCTCTAATGACATCGAAATCCACTATATTTGAGTCACATAAATCTACCAAGATCCCTTTACTACCAACATATGCAACATACCCCTTATAGATTCTTTAGCAATCATAGAGTCACCTACTATGGTAGAAATGGAAGAAGAAAAGAGTCCAAAGTAACCTTGAGACCGAAAACATACCCACAAGTATGGTCACAAAAGAGAGAGGACCCCAAATAAAGTAAAATATACACACCATAAGGAAAAATAGTTTTCAATAAATCAGAGTCAGAATCAATAGATGCCTTAGACTCTCAAGGGATAGGAAGAACATTGAGCTAGAGAAGTAACAACAGATATCCTATTTTTCTAAGCGACACCCTTATGGGATAATCCCGTTTTATGTGACCCAATTGTCCACAACTAAAACACCAATTCCTTCCTTCCCAACAACAACTATGGTGTGACCAATCATAAAATATATAAAAAGGATAAGATGATATGGGTTGGACTTCATAAGCTCAAGATTGGGCACCTTGTTCCCTAAAAGAATTTACCAACTAGAAAATACCTACCTCCTAATGAATCTGGGTTGGGAACATAAGACATCGATAGGAGTTAGGACTCACCCAACTCTTCCACTTGGATGATTTACCGCCATATCATTTGCCTACCCTTATGTTCAAAAGATCGAGACCCTTTTACCTTGCCCATTTACCTACCTTACCTCATTCCTTTTAGTACAAATAGGACAAGACTGGCGTGAAAGAGTTTTTCACTATCTGGGTCCATGGTTTAATAGAACTACAAAACTCGATATTAGTAACCTTTCCTTGAGGTATCTGGTATTGAGTACCACCTTCAGAGATGGGGTCAGTGGATATCAGTGATAATCCATGAGGAATCTAGAAGTTTTGACCCTTAACTGATTCTGTACCACATGAGTTAGACTAGATCCATCCATGTTGTCCTCAAGTGGGACAGGCAAGTTTCCACAAACTTTAGATCACTGAGAAGATATGATCTGAAGACTGAACCAAGAAAGGTTCAAAGATATGTTCAAGACCTTAGAATTTATAGCATAAAAGTTTTATAACCAAGAAAGTGAAATATTCCTAAATGCCTCGTAGCCTCCTGATTATAAGTGTGGTACACAACATACCCATAAGTAAGACTCTACTCAAATAGTTTTATGGGCTAAGACTCTACTCAAATAGTTTTATGGGCATCCCATGACACTAAAACTTAAAGCTCTGATACAAATCTAACACAACCTAAACCTAGGCCTTGTCGTAATGCACAATCCCTAGCCCAACCAGGATCAAGAACCACCCTTGTTACCCAACCCAACCACCAAATGCATACCTTGAGTTGGCTGAAGTCTGAACGTATAACAAGATAGTGTATCCAAACATGTGGTGACTTTGGGATAAGTCTATATTTGAGACCAATCCAACCAATTCTAAAAACCCAATAACCAACCAAACCAATGTGAAAATCATAAGCCAATACCATGATAATAGGATAATATATGCGTGTATATATGTATGATAACAATCCATACCATACCTAAGTCCACAGTTGCCTATAAAATTCCTCTATACCAAACCAAAGAGTACCTAGTCGGGACATGACCCTGACCATAGCCAAAAACCAAAGTCTATGAAAGATAAGAAATATGTAAAGTAAACCATGACATGAAATAGATTTCTTCCAAACTATGGAAGCTCACTTCTTCAATCCACCATTGACTATCCCTAAATCCTATCACTAAGTAGGAGAAGTGGAATAGCTAGTCCATGTATAGCGTGGGTATACAACTGCCCAAAGACGGGTCAGTGGGTGAACACTATCAATCACTCAGGATAAAGATAAAATAATGTCATTTATAAAACCAAGTAAAACCATCTATAATGCATATAACAATAAATATATATATAACCATGTCAGGAAAGGGAACTGGTTTTAGCTTGCCATTAAAAGCTTTACCTGGGTTGTATAGCTTTGTCATCCTAAACCACCTACAGGTTATATGGGTTTTGCTCCCCCTGCTGAAAGGGCCCTAATGCGTGTAGCTGCACGACCAGAGAAGAAAACCTAGGATGAATATTATATCACCTAATATAAACTATGACATCATGCACACGATCACCAAGACCAAACCTCACATTGGTAAATATGAGTTACCAATTTTGGTCCCCTCGAGACCTCCACCTTCCATGGCTTTGCTACACACCTCACAACTATTTCCAAATTAAAACCATTATCAAGAAACTAACCAATCCTTTGACTATTTATTAACCAAGGCCATTAATTGTGGTATTATCAAACTGACCATACTTACAAGTACTATCTATTGTCAACCATTCATTGGTATAAGCGATTCCATGTACCCTTCCATAAACCATATTAAACCACTTGGGGATTTCTATGCATCCTATAAGCATAACCAATTTCATAGCCATCAAGGCTTTACCATTTAATCTTTCCAAACCATGTACACCATTTATACCATTTAAAACCATTCCAAACCATTTATGACCATGCCAAACTTTTAAATTATTTATATCATTTAAACCATGCATAACCATCAAAATCTATATAGGATTCGATAACCTAATCAAACAATGCAAGAGTTCCAATAAAAGTTCAACAATAAATTGAAAACATTCTTTTAGGAATTGTATCAAACTTGTTGAGGGAATACCTTTAACAAGACCAAAAGCAATGCATAAACCACCATAATTAGGGTTACTCAAGGCCCATTTGTTAAACCTAACTAGCCAACCCCCACACATGCAAACTATTGCCAAAAATATATAAAAACATAGTTTAAACCAATACCAAACAATATGCATTAAAACCCTCAACATATGTTTCCAAAACCACCATTCATGATTGATAAATTAATGTTTAAAATGCAATACGCATACTTTTAATTAGAACTAACAATGACGGAAGGAGTTCATGTCTTGTACAAGAAGGTTACAAAGAGAAAATTACTCTTGATCCCTTTGAAGAACACATGAAAAAAACTTAGAGATGTTGGGTGTATTTGTGCATTCTAGTGTCACTATTCTAGTCTTTTTAGCCTAATTTTGAGGATGATTCATATTCTGTATGGGTTGATAATCAGATAAATGTGAATCTAACTGTTAAAGTCCATGATTACAATGTTCAATGTGTATTCCAAACAAGTTTGTACTTAAATTAGTCATTTAGAGTTCAATAGAGGAAACTAGCGTTACTAGCTTGAGCTAGGTGCTTGTCTAGTCGATCCAGTTTGATTCTATTATTTTTAAAGGGTTACAAATGATTTTAATGAGTAATTATGAGTGGAATAAATAGATGTTAATATGTGAGATTCAATTTGATTAAGTGTAGAGGTGGAACAATAAGTTGAAAATTAATATGAACTAGCCTAGTCTTAGCTCTTAATTTGATTCATCATCATTGATATTGTGATATGTTGTCTTTAATAAATGGTGTGTGATTATTTAGTAAGCCTCATGATATGAATATAATGATATTTTTATGTTGAATAAGCTATAAATTAAAAGGTAACAACACCACGAGACAAAGGATAGAAAGAGGCACACAACACTTAGCCAAAATTTTGGAAGCAACTTCTAGAGGACTTAGCCAAAATTTTGGAAGCAACTTCCAGAGGGACCACGTAGATAAGCCCGTGGTGCCCTGGATGGAGCAGGGATCTAGAGCAGGCTCAAACTTGTATGTATTGGTGCTCTACCTAGGGAGGATCCCTCTGCATTCCACTGCTCAATTCTTGTTTGGTTCTAACTCCTACACGGCTTTGGCTTACCTTATTCTATAAATAGAACATTGTACACATTTATTACACATATTGGGATGTCTTGGAGGATTAAGGGGCTTCTATAACATCAAATTTTAGGTTTTTATTTATTTAATTTAGTTAATTCATGTTCTTAGTTGTTAATTACAATTATGACTATGCGTGGCTAAACGCCTCTTTTTTGGGGTTAAAGCCAAGAACATGGGTACTATTGTTTTGAATTAAGTTCGTTTAACTTTGATTATCATTATTGGTTGTGTTTTAATTTTTGATTTAACTATTTGATGGATCAATCACCTAGAAAATATATTAATTGTCTACCTTTTGATCTCACAAGAAGGAATAGGGAGACAGAACAAGGAGATGAACAAAGTATGGTTTGTGTTCTTTTATGAAATAAGGAATTCAAATTAGTGTCTAGGACAGAAATGTACTTAGATACTTTACTTGATTCATACGTAGGATGATATCTTAAAGAACTAAATTGGATTATTATATTCCGGCTCAATGATGTAGTTGTAAGGTTCATGTTAGGTAAACGGTTACTGGTCTGGAGAGCATAATCATGCAATTAACCCTACGAGTCAACAACCAAGATAAGCAAGTTAACAAATAAAGTTCAATAACATAGTGTGAGTGTTCATAGTACTTTTACCCTGTTCTTTACTCCATTGATTTTCAAGAACTTTATTCTATACATTGTTTACTTTTCTCTAGTTACAAAATTTCAAACTCTTTTTAGTTACCTTTGCATCAAATTAATCTTAGAATTTAAAGTAGAATTGAATCATTGTTATATCAATTCCCCGTGGGATTAATACTTGGCTTCTTTAAGTCCACTTTACTACTTGATAGACCACGTACACTTACATGTGTGCTTGGGAGCTATCAAGTTTTTGGTGCCGTTGCCAAGAACTTCTAATTTGGAAACTTTTTATTTTAGTTTTACTTTTAGATTTATTTGGAGTTTGTACACTTTATCTTAGTTCTGTTCATGCATAAAATGGGTTTATAAAGTAGTAAGCTAGCAAGGGATCAGGACTTGGTTGAACCAAGCTCTAAACCTAAAAAACTTTTCCATCAACATAAGAGAAGCAATCCTTCTCCCCCAAATTCCGAAAATACAAGAAGACCAAGATAATCCTACTATTATTATGGATGAAAAAGCAGCTCATAGGATAGTTAGAGAAGTGGCAATCCCACTTCCTACCAATTTTACCTCCATATTTCAGAAGCCGATAATTGAAGGCAATTTTGAGCTTAAACAAAATATAGCACAACTTCTGATTAGTAGTGGACAGTTCACAAAGCTTACACAAAAAGATCCACATGTCCACTTGCAAACTTTTTTGGAAATCAGTGACACATTCATTCCTATTAGTGTGAATTGAAATTATGTACGAATGATGTTGTTTCTTTTTTCACTGATTGGGAAAGAAAAAAAGTGGTTAGATATAGAATCAACAAATTCAATCACCTCATGGGATGACATGGATAGAAAATCTCTTATTTAATTTTTCTCGTCTGGTAAAACTATGAGACATCGCAGTGAGATAGTGATCTTTAAAGACAAGCAAGAAAAGAATCTCTATCATGCTTGGGTGCAGTTTAAAAAAGTTTTTCGGGACTGTATACACCATCAACAATTGAATGAGGTACTTGCTCACATTTTTGTAGAGGCTCTTGACCATAATATTAAAATATTATTAGATTTAGATTTAGGTGGTCAAGCTTTTGAGATAACTTATGATGAGCTGTACTCTTTATTGAACCGTATTGCACTTGGAAATCCAAAGGGGCATGGTGATTCTAGGAGTGCCACTAAAAAAGTTACAGGTTTGTTGGAAGTGGACCAATACACTGCTTTATCATCTAAGGTTGCAATATTTCAAAATATGATAAACACTTAGTTCAGCATCCTAAAATTTGGAATTTCACGACCTACAACAGCAATTAGTGAGTTCAGCAAACTAGTGGTTGGTGTGAGCTTTGTGAAAATAGTAGCCATGCAGCTACTATGTGTGCATCAAATCTGAAATTTGTGATGTATGTAGACAATGTTCATAGTCCTAACTATGGTAACGCCTACAACCTGAAGTGGCAGACTCAGCCGTGGAATGCCCAATAGCTATAACAATTTTAGCAACAACAGGCTCAACCGTATCAGTCAACTAACAACTTGCAAGAGATAAGGAAGCATATTCTAGCTAATCAAACACAATTAGCAGCTGATGTAAAGAACCAGCAAGCAACATAGAAAAGCTTAGAGTTACAATTGATGTAGTTACAACAAGCACTAACTACTAGGCCTTAAGGTGGGTTTCCAGGAGATATAGAAAATCCAAAACAAGTTATGAAAATTACCTTGAGGAGTGGTAAAGAGCTTCAAAGAGAAACTTCAAAGGTAACTGAGGAAATAGATATAGATTTGAATCCCCCAAAGGTATATAACAGAGTCGCTGAGTAATCGAGAAAGTCTGAGTAATCGAAAGAAAAAGTTTTTATAGAAGTGAAGAAGAAGATTCTGCCACTCCCCTTTCCACAAAAGTATATGAAGGAAAAGGAGGATGCAGTGTTTAAGAAGTTCTTTGACATATTCAGAGAGCTTTACATTGACTTACCTTTGCTATATATTTTGCAGGGTATGCCCAAGTACGCTAAGTACTTGAGGGATGTGGTAGATAATAAAGTTAAATTGCAAGATATAAAGGCAATAACACTCACTGAGGAGTGCAGTTTTGCGGTTACCCAAAAGATGCTGAAAATGGCTAAGGATACTAGGAAGTTCACTCTCCTTATTCAGATTGGTAATAGTGAGGTGGTGAAGGCACTTAGTGATCTAGGGGTAAGTATCAACTTGATGACGCTATCTTTGTTCAACACATTGGGTTTAGGGAAACCTAGACCGAGCTCTTTACTACAACATCTTGCAAATGGGACCATATCCCATCCCTAATGAGTGATATAAAACATCCTCATAAAGGTTGGTAAATTCATTATTCCTTCTGACTTTATTGCTCTATATTTTTAGGTAGACGAACAGGTATTACTCATTCTAGGGCATTTATTTTTAGTGACAATTGGAGCTTTAATTAATGTGAGAGAGGGTATGCTCAAAATAAGGTTGGAGGTTTAAGAGGTGGTATTTAATGTTTATAAGCCAATTAACACACTATCCCACTATGAAGACTTATGCCTGATCTCTGAAATTGAAGGGGATCAGTGTGGGGTGGTTAATCCATGAAAGACCTCTTTGGACATCCTCATTAAACAACCCAAGTCTCTAATATTGCAACCTTACATGATGCATATTGATGAGCCTGAAAAGGCTAAAATTTAAAAATTTGCTGCACTTAAGAGTTCACACCCAAGAGGGGTGAAAAAAATAAGAAGATGGAGACCAAGTTTAAGAAAGAGAATGAAAGAGAACTACTAAGTATTAGTTGGGTCATTCTGCGACACTAAATAAGGCACTGCTTGGAAGGCAACCCGAGTTAGGTAGGCACATTTTATTTTTAGTTTGAAATTTTAATTTCACGTAGTTTTTGCTTTTTATTGAGTCACAGGTTGATACGAAGTCTGAGTACTAGAAACCTGAGCTAAGGAGAATGGCAAAGAGTGAGTGTGGGATCCTATAGACCTCCTTTATGTGTAAAGATTCTACTATCTAGTCCTAGAGGCCTCAAGGAGTATTTTTATCTCTTACTTTTAAGTTTACTTTGGGGACATAGTATATTTTTAATTATGGGTGGGGAAATTGTCAATTTTTGGCTTAATTTCAAAAAAAAATTGTGTAAGATATTCTTATTGGTACTATTTTTTATCAAATTGTGCAAGTGTTTTAGTTGTAAAGAGCATGGTGATTGAGGGAATTGTTACTTTTAAGACTTCTAGGCTCAAGTTGTTGTGACTCTTGTACTTGTTGGCTTAAATTTGAATTCATGCTATTGTTTGGTTAAGAGTCTATGATGTTCCTATTTAGTAGAGCACATGCCATGTGAAAGTTCTAGACATCACATGCAAAAACATAAGGAAAGTTCTGGACATCACATGCAACATGGAATATACAAATACCTTAGGAGATGATATAGGGATTTCTTTGATGTCCTTGTTTTATACCTTTTATTTAACCTACCCTTATGCTTGATCCTATTAAGCCCCATTGAGACTTTAGCTTTTTATTTGGCTATAATGCCCTGAGTCTGGTACCCCAGATGCTACACAGTGCTCGTAATCCTAAAGGACCATAAGCTAACTCATGACTGGTACCTACTGTAATAATTGAGTAATTATACTGTATAATGCAGAATAATGGGCTGAAATGCCGTATGGTTAAAAAATGTAGTACTGATAAAGAGAAATGATAAAATGTGATAAAATATCAAAATCTAAAATACTAAATACTGTCTGAAAACCTAGTCTGAAAAGACTCTAAAACTGCCTAAACTGTGGAGTTGATGGGATATGTTCCCAACTAACTTTGACTACTGAAATAGACTAAAATACTGAATGGATAAATATGTCCTCAAACTATGAGGACTTACCACAACTCTGTTTGTTGAACGTTTGAACCGCTAAGAATACTCTGGGGGGACGTCTGAACCTATGGTATAAAACACCATAGAGAAAAAGAAAAGTATGTGTCAGTATGTGTGAATTTAATGGTATGCAAAGTGAGGTAAGGCTAAATGCAAGGGTTCATATGAACAATAACAACTGTATAACATAAGTATGACTGAATGAGAGCACATGTATAAATACATGAACTGTAACTAAAATTGTGCTAATACTGAATACGAAGTATGAATACTGATTAACTGATGTAACTAATAACTGATATGTTATTTATTGAGAGATTGTATCTGACAGTCCTAATTTTGGTGTAACTAGCTGAGTTTCATACTGAGTTTAATAACTGTATCTGACAATCTTAAAATTCAATGAACTATCTAAGTTTTCTACTAATGACTGAGACTGAGACTATGACTGTGGAAGGTAATTATATAACTGCCATGCCCCTTTCTAAACTGTTTGGGGTCCAACCTATAACCCCAATTAGAAGGGTGTCAGTGTCGTGCCATGGGTAAATATAACTGAATAGATACCCTCATCTGGTAGGTTCTCAAATGATAATGGTGGGACCCTCAACTATTAGGTTAAGTCACCTCATCAACCCTCAACTAGTAAGTTTTGATGTCTCAACCTATGCTGGCTACGTAGTTCTGGAACACAAGGATGGCTTTTAAGGATCACACCCTCTGCTAGCATGTGAGTCTCCATCGTTGGGCTCACTCGGTGCTGAATCCTACTCCCAATTGAATAGAAACTAACTGATTTCCTAGTTTACACTAGGCTGAACTGATCTATTATTGATTTTACTGATTAACTAAACTGAACTAAGTTTACTGAGTTTCATTGACTGATGAAATACTATTGAGTTCTGTTAGATGACTGAGATTACTAAGGAAAGAACTAAATACTGAATGGGACTGGATTGATACTGAGTTTACTATGTTTTCCTAATTTCTGTAACTGAACTAGAGTACTACATATCGTGAAATAACTGAGGCTATTCTGTAACTGACACTGGCTTTAGGAACGCAGCTAAATTATCAGGTATTAAATACCCCTACGACTCGATAGCATAAAAGTAATAAGACATGAAAATTCTTGAATACTTAACAAAAGTCAACAACTCACAATACAATCTATGAGGTATTTCATCAATCACTGGAAAGTCATGAACTTGCACATGATTAGGAATGCATGCTAACATATCATAATTTCATTAAACCAATCTCCTGAGCATTCCATCAAACATATACAAGGTATAACTTTAGCATGGAGGATATTGGAAACATGTTGGTGTAGCATAAGTTCATCATTTAGATCACCAAAGGATCATAAAAGCACCATAATCTCAATTTAGCATTTTATCAAACACATGGTAGGCGTAGCTTCATACTTGGGCATAAATAACAATGCTAATACATCATGACTTCATAATTCAAGGGTTTCAATATAGGAGAATAAAAATTCAACATACATACTATCATAATATCAAGAAATACATAAAGATTTCAACTTGGAACACATACCACAACATCAACATGATTACTTTCAAACCCACAACATGGAAATCACAATTCATGTTTATTTTTAAAAAAAGGTTTCTTGAACTCCAAGGGTGGAAGGGACCCTTCGATGAACACTTTACATACCTTTGTTGAAGAATTTCTATAAGTTAATGGAGGAAATCTTGAGTTCTTGATTTGAAATTAAAAACCCTAAGGCTTGTTCTTGAGAGAAATTGAGAAAGAAAGAGTTTATTTGCTCTCTAGGGTATTAAATTTTGTGTTTTGGGGGCTGAGGTCTAGGAAAAAAGACCAAAATACCCCTATGAATACAGTCTTTTAATGACTGATAACTGGGCTACCGAGATGTAAATCGATGCGGTGCGTCGATGGCATCGATGTGATATCCAATATGTCGCGCAAAGACCATGCCAGTCCACTGGAATTACACTCTCGTAGCTGGGGAAAATATTAACTAATGCAATAGTCGATGTGGAGCACCAAGACCGCATTGGTTCACTGTTTTGGGATTGCAAACATGGTCTAAACAAGGTCTAAAAAATCTAAAACTTGTCCGGAAACACCTATTGACACTCCTGATCATAAATTAACTTAAATATCAATATTTAACGGACGTATAGGTTGTGAAATGAGATTTCCAATTTTTGAACACCAAAAATAAACTAAGTCTGAATACTTGGCTAGAATTTTCTAAGTCCGGGACCCCTTAACAAGCTTAAAGGACTGAATTAAGCTAGAAATATTGTGGGGTCTTTCAATATCTCCCCCTTGGGATCATTCGTCCTCAAATGGGATGGACTGAACTGAGAGTACTAGTAGGCTAAATCTACTTACTAGACATAAAAATATAGAACATGATTATAGGACTGATATTACTGATATACTAAATTATCACACTGAACATGCATATCTGATACATGAGTACATAACTGAGTTGATTCATGAATGAACGACTGGGAGTACTGATAAGCTGAGTTTTCTCATACTTATCATGCATATCTGATGCATGAATATAGTATTAAACTGATTCATGAACATATGACTGAACATGCAATGGTATTTGATACCGAGTTTGTAACTAAAATTTGAACATGAAACTAAATAAGCTTAGGGAAAACTATTACGTTGGGCTGAGTCAGAGTTTGTAGAGAAGAGGTGAGGATACTTGGTCCACATGTCTACTTCTACTTCCCAAGTAGCTCCCTCAACGGAGTGATTCTTCCAAAGAAATTTGACTAGAGAAACTTCTTTGTTCCTCAATCTGTAAGTCTGATTGTCAAGGATTTTGACTGGATTCTTTTTGAAAGAGAGGTTGTTTAGAATATCATTTCCCTCTATAGGGACTACAACTACTAGGTCACCTATGCACTTCTTTAGCAAGGAGATAGGAAACACTGGATGGATTGAAGCTAGATCTGAAGGAAATTCAAGTTCATAAGCTACTTTGCCGAAATGATTGAGAACTTTGAAGGGACCAAAATATCAGGGACTGAGCTTTCTCTTCTTGCCAAACCTCTTCACTCCATTTATGGGAGAGATTTTCAAATACAAAAAAATGGCCAATCTCAAACTTGAGAACTTTTCTGTACACATCTGGATATGACTTCTGTTGGCTTTGAGCTATCTTAAGCCTTTCTCATATCAACTGAACTTTTTCTAAGGTATTGAATACTAGGTCAGGCCCTACAACTATGGCCTCACCCACTTTGAACCAAGCAATTGGAGACCTATATCTCCTACCATAGAGAACTTTAAATGGAGCCATCTGAATGCTGGAATGATAGCTATTATTGTATGTGAACTCAATCAAAGGAAAGTGGTCATCCCAACTACCTTTAAAACCTATCGCACACACTTACAACATATATTTATAAGTCTGAATGGTCTTTTCTGCTTGACCATCTATCTAAGGATGAAAGACTGTACTGAGAAGAACTCGGGTACCAAGACCCTATTGGAAAGCCTTCCAGATATGAACGGTGAAATGGGTACCTCTATCTGAGATAATAGACAATGAAACACCATACAATCTGACCAACTCTTTAAAATAGAGTTTGGTGTAATCCTCAGCTGAATAAAAGGTATGAACTGGAAGGAAATGAGCTGATTTAGTCATCCTGTCTAAAATGACCCAAACTGGATTATACTGACAACGAGTACGAGGCAAACCCATCACAAAGTTCATGTTCACTTCTTCCCATTTCCAGGTGGGAATACTGAACTCCTGTATAGACCCACTAGCTTCTGTTGCTCAATCTTAACCTGCTGACATGTTGAACACTTAGCCACAAACTCTGCAATATCTCTCTTCATCCCACTGTACCAATAGATCTCCCGCAAATTGTGGTACATCTTAGTATCCCCTAGATGAATAGAATAGCGCAAACTATACGTATCTACAAATATTTATTGCCTCAAGCATCTATACCTGGCATACACAGATGATCCTGACAATGCAATACACCCATAGACAATTTACTGAGAGCATCAGCGACTACATTAGCCTTGCCTGAGTGATAAAACACGCTCATGTCATAGTCTTTCAATAACTCCAACCACCTTCTCTGATGAAGGTTTAACTCTTTTTAAGAAAACACATACTGAAGACCTTTATGATCTATGAATATATCTACATGCACCCCATACAAGTAGTGCCTCTAAATCTTTAAGGAAAACACTACTATTGCTAACTCAGGATCATGAGTCAGATTTCTTCTTATGGGGCTTAAGCTGCCTAGAGGCATAGGCTATGACCTTACCATACTGGATGAGGAAACAACCCAAACCTACTCTGGATGCATCACAGTATACTACAAACCCACCTGAACCATCTGGAAGAGTTAAAATTGGAGTTGAGGAGAGTCGAGTCTTCAACTCCTAAAAACTCTTCTTGCATAAATCTGACAACTGAAATTTAACTTTCTTCTGAGTCAATTTGGACATAGGGAATGCAATAGATGAAAATCCCTCAAAAAACTGCCTTTAATAGCCATAAAAACCTATGAAACTCCAGATATCTAATGGAGAGATGGGTCTGAGCTAGTTTCTCACCGCTTCGATCTTATAGGAATCAACCCTAATTGCATCACCAGAGATGAATTTGGTGATCAATTGATAGTTTCTGAGAGTCTACATTATTATTCTGAGATGGTCTGCTTGATCATGCTCACTACGGGAGTAAACAAGAATGTCTTCTATGAAGACTATGATGAACATGTCCAAGTACTGCTTGAACACACGGTTTATCAAGTCCATGAAGGTTGCTGGGGCATTGGTAAGACCAAAGGACATGACTAAGAATTTGAAGTGACCATATTGAGTTTTGAAAGCTATTTTTGGGATGTCACATTCTCTGACTCTAAGTTGATGATAACTTGATTTGAGGTCTATCTATTGAAGTTTTTGGCTCTCTGAAGTTTGTTAAATAAGTCATCAATTTTGGGAAGGGGATACTTGTTATTAACTGTGACCTTATTGAGCTGACGGTATTCTATGCACATTTTGAGAGAACCGTCTTTCTTATGCACAAACAAAAATGGCGCACCCCATGGGGACACACTGAGTCGTATGAATCCCTTGTCTAAGAGATCCTTGAGCTGTTATTTTAATTTTCTGAGTTTTGCAGGTTCTATTTTGTAAGGCGGAATAGATATGGGTTGAGTGTTCGAAAGAAGGTCTATTCCAAAGAAACTCTAGAAAGATCTTCTAGAAACACTTTTGAATATTCATTCACCACTAGAACTGACTCAAGAATGGGAGTTTCTAAACTAAAGTCTCTGACTCACACAAAATGATAGATACATCCCTTAAATATCATTTTTCTTGTCCTTAGGTAGGAAACAAGTTGACCCTTGAAGGTTGAAGTACTACCTCTCTACTCTAGGGCATGTTCATTCGAAAACTTGAACTGGTTAATTTTGTTTCTACAATTGACTGAGGCATAATAAGAATAAAGCCAATCTATGTTGCGAATGACATTAAAATCGGTCAGCTCTAATTCTACTAAGTTTGCTGAAGTGACTATATGAGATATCATAATCGGACAGTTCCTGTATACCCGTCGGGCTATGATAGATTTACCCACTAGGGTAGAGATTGGGAAAGGCTCTGATAGAATTTTGGGACTAACTCCAAAATCAACTGCTATATAAAGAGTAACAAAAGACAAGGAAGCTCCTGGATCTAGCAAGGCATAAACATGTATTTGAAAGATTAGTAGGATACCAGTGACCACATCACGAGAATTTTCCTGATCCTGTCAGGACTAAAAAGCATAGAGTTTTTTTGGGTGTTGCCCACTGTTGGCACTGGATGTGGCACCCTACTCATTTAAGAGACTGGACTGAGCTGGAGAACGATTATGCTGACCCTAAGAACCTGACTGGGGATAATCTCTGACTCTGTGGCCTGGCTTTCCACATCCGAAACAAACATCATTGCTAGCTCTAAAATACCCTGATGGTCCTTGCCACAAGTCTGACAAAGAGGATTGGTTCGAGCACTGCTGACACTACCCTGAGACTCAAAGCCTGGCGCCCTATCTTTATTGACGTCTCTGAATTTTGTTACTGGAGCAATGGTTGAGGATGAAGCTGGAACTGAAGATTTCAAGAGAAACTGAAAATAGTTTCCACCCTTTGACCTAGGCTGAGAAGAATGGAAGCTACCTATTCTAGCTTTCTTATTCTGCTTTTCTCTCTTGTTATTCTTCTGCTCCTTTATCTACTGAGTATAGGTCATTAGCCTAGCCAAGTCCATATCGCTGATCAATATTGTATTCCTTGATCATACTATCAATTACTCCAGACATAAACTTGCTCATTTGGGATCTGCTATCTGCCACCAATGAGGAGCACATCTAGCTAATTGAGTAAACTTGAGAGAATACTCTTTCACTGTCATATTGCCCTGCTTCAGATTAATAAAATCTAACACCTTAGCTTCTCTCACCTTTAGGGGAAAGAATTTATCTAGAAAAGCAGTGGAAAAATCCTCCCACTCAATGGACCCTACACCTACTGCCCTCTCTGTTTTTCATGGTTTAGACCAAGTTTGAGCCACATCCTGCAGCTGATATGCAGCTAACTCAGCACTCTTACTAGTTGTCACCCCTATAAGATTTGTAACCTTATAAACTTGATCAAGGTATTCCTGAGGGTCCCCATCTGACTTAAACCCTATGAAAGATAGAGGGTTCATTCTGGTGAAATCCTAAATCCTAGCTACAGCAGTATTGGCCACTAGGTTGGCCAGAACGGCAGCTGGACATTCATTCTGAGCAGTAACTGAATGAGCTAGGGTGGTGAAAGCTTCTCTGAACACAGTGTGGGAGACATTTTCTCCCAAAGGATTAGTTTGTTTGAGATGAGGGGCTAGCTGATCTCTCATTCCTCTTCTCTGATTCCTCTTTAAAGGCATTTTCTATAAGTAAAAGAGAAACTTGGATTAGAAAGAGAGTTTAACTAGAGAACATGCTCACTCGCACGACATGGATATTGAAAGAAGGGAAACTGTTCCAAAAATATCTCATATTATCCTTCCCATAAGTGTGTCGTGCTACACACCCATACACAAGACTCTACTAGATACGACTTTCAGACTTCCTAGGACTCTATTGAACCTTAGGCTCTAATACCAAGTTTGAAATGCCCCGAGTCTAGTACCCCGAATGATATACAGTGCTCATAATTTCAAAGGACCACAAACTAACCCATGACTGGTACCTACTGCAATACCTAAGTAATAATACTATAAAATGCAGAATAATGGGCTGGAATGACATAAGGTTTAAAACTATAATACTAATGAAGAGAAATGATAAAATCGGATAAAACATCAGAATCTGAAATACTAAATACTGTCTGAACACCTAGTCTAAAAAGCCTCTAAAATTGTATGAACTATGGAGTTGATGGGACATGTCCCTAACTAACTTCGACTACTAAAAGAGACTAAAATACTGGATGGATAAACATGTCCTCAAACTATGAGGACTCACCACAACTCTGTCTGCTGAATGTCAGAACTGTTAAGAATGCTCTAGGCCCATTTGTCTGAACTAATGGTATAAAACAACATAGTACAAAAGAAAAGTATGTGTTTGTACATGTGAATGTACTGGTATACAAAGTGAGGTAAGGCTGAATGCAAGGGTTCATATGCATGAACAATAACAACTGAATAACATTAGTATGACTAAATAAGAGTACATGCTTGAATACGTGAATTGTAACTAAAATCATGATAATACTAAATATTGAGTTTGAATATTAATTAATTGATGTTAATGATAACTGATATACTATTTATTGAGTGATTATGTCTGATAGTCCTGATTCTAAGGAACTAGCTAAGTTTTATAGTAAGCTGAGTCACTGTATCTGACAGTCCTAAAATCTGTAGAACTATTTGAGTTCCTTACTGACAACTGAGACTGAGAATGTGACTATGGGAGGTAATCATCTAACTGACATGCCCCTTTCTGAACTGCTTGAGATCTAAGTTGTAACCCCAGTTGGAAGGGTGTTAGTGTCGTACTAAGGTTAAAGACAACTAAAGAGATACCCTCATCTGGAAAGTTCTCAAATGAGAACGTTGGGACCCTCAACTTTCAGGTTAAGCTACTTCATCAACCCTCAACTAGCAGGTTTTGATGTCTCAACCTATGCTGGATTCATAGTTCTGGAATGCAAAGATGGCTTTTGAGGATCACACCCTCTACTGGAAGGTGAGTCCCTATCCTTGAATTTATTCGATGCTGAATTCTACTCCGGACTGAATAAACACTGACTGATTTCTTATTTCATACTGGGTCGGACTAATCTATTACAGATTTTACTGATTAAATAAACTGAACTGAGTTTACTGAGTTCAATTGACTGACAGAATACTACTGAGTTCTGTTAGCTGATTAAGATTATTGAGGACTGAACTGAGTACTAAATGGAACTGGATTGATACTGAGTTTACTAAGTTTTCCTAAGTTTTGTAAATGAACTAGAGTACTACTGATCATGACATAACTGAGGCTATTCAGTAATTGACACTGACTCTAGGTACATAGCTAATTTTTTAGGTATTAAATACCCTCAGGACTCGATAGTATGAAAGTAATAAGACATAACAATTTTTGATTACTTCACAATAGTCAACAACTCACAATACAATCTATGAGGCATTTCATCAATCACTTGAATGAACTTGTACATGATTAGGAATGCATGGTAACACATGATAATTTCATTATATCAATCTCCTAAGCATTCCATAAAACATATACAAGGTATTGATTTAGCATGGCAGAAATTGTAAACATGTGGGTATAGCATAAGTTTAACATTTAGATCACCAAAGGATCATAAAAGCACCATAATCTCAATTTAGAATTTTATCAAACACATGGTAGGCATAGCTTCATACTTGGGAATGAACAACAGTGCTAATAAATCATGACATCATAATTCAAGGGTTTCAATATAAGAGAATCAAAATTTAACTTACATACTATCAAAATATCAAAAAATACATAAATATTTCTACGACAATATTAACATGATTACATTCAAACCCACAACATGGAATCACAATTCATGTTTTTTTTAAAAGAAATTTCTTGAATTCCAAGGGTGGAAGGGACCCTTGGATGAACATTTTACATACCTTTGTTAAAGAAATTCTGGAAGTTAATGGAGGAAATCTTGATTTCTTGATTTGAAATTAAAACTTTGAGGTTTGTTCTTGAGAGAAATTGAGAAAGAAAGAGTTTACTTGCTCTCTAGGGTAATAAATTTGTTGTTTTGGGAGCTAAGGGTCAAAGAAAAAAGACCTAAATACCCCCAAGAATGTGGTCTTTTAATGACTAATAACTGGGCTACCAACGCACTAATCGACGCGCCACGTTAATGGCATCGACGCAAAATCTAATATGGCGTGATAAGATCGCCCCAGTCCACTGGAATTGCGTGCTGGTAGCTGGGAAAAATATTAACCAATGCGATATTCAACACGGCATGCCAAGATCGTGTTGGTTTACTATTTTGGGATTCCAAACATGGTCTAAACGAGATTCGAAAAATCTAGAACTTGTCTTGAAATACCGATTGACTCTCCTGATTATGAATTAACTAAAATATCAATATTTAATGGATATATAGGTTGCAAAATGAGATTTCCAACTTTCAAAGGCCAAAAATAAACTAAGTCTGAAAACTTAGCTAGAATTTTCTAAGTCTAGGACCCCTTAACAAGCTTAAAGGACTGAATTAAGCTTGAAATTTTGTGGGGTTTTACATTGAAAGCCTCATATGTAGCCTAACACCCCTCTTTGATAGACCATAATTGGTCCAAATCTCATAAGTGATTTAATGAAAAATCAAGTAAGTAAGGAGTGTGAAATTAAAGAAGAAAAAGTGGAAATTGAAGCCCCTAAATTAATAGTTATAGGTGTTCAAAAGAATTGTAATATGTTGTGGTTGAGAGTTGAGTATTGGAAAGATTAAAATTTTTTTATTCAAAATGTCCAAGTTGTGCATAAAATACTCCCACCATAATGTTGTCAATGAACTAAATAAGATGGGGTAAAAAATCAAAAGAAAGAGGTAGACAAAATGGTGTAATTTGATTGTTGGAGATTGGTTTTAAGTGTAAAATTGATGTATTAAAGTGCTTAGAGAAGATAGTAACTATTCAGCAAAAATCATTCCTACCAGTCCCTTAGCCTACATTACAACTCAAAAAATACCTAATTGATCCTAAGATCATCATTTTAATATTAGTGGAGCAATACACTAAAGGAAAGACTATGGTTCGTTATGTGTAACTTATGAATTCCTTGTGAAAGTAAGCGTAATTTGATTCTTGTACCTAGCATGTTATAAATTCCTTAATTGTGAGTGATTATAGGTAACTCTCATGTTGTGAGGGGCACATTTTTAATGAATGTGTATGATTTGTAAGATTTTCTTGATTGAGAAATATGCATGAGTTGGAAAATTGGTGAGTCTATTCTTGAGGGTGGGATGTGTTGGAGTAGTGTTCATGAGTTTTCAACTGTGTAAGTAACATACTTAGTAAAGAAACTTGCATTCTGTGTAGTCATTATACTACTAGCTTGAGTGTCTTACATTTAGTGGAAGTGTAGAGTCATATTAACCTATTATGCTTATAGTTAAGAGTTTTTCTATGACGAACAAGGCATTAAGTGTAAGATGGTGATGTTGGGTGTATTTATGCATTCTAGTGTCACTATTCTACTTTTTTTAGCCTTGTTTTTAAGGATGATTTGTATGCTATATAGGTTGATAATTAGATAAATGTGTGTCTAAGTGTTAGAGTACGTGATTACAATGTTCAGAGTGTATTCCAAACAAGTTTGTACTTAAATGAGTCATTTAGAGTTCAATCGAGGAAACTAGGTTACTAGCTTGAGCTAGGTACTTGTCTAGTCGATCCCGTTAGATTATATTGTGTTTAAAGAGTTCCAAATGGTTTTAATGTATAATTATGAGTGGAATAACTTTTTGGTAATATTTTAGGTTCAATTTTATTAAGTTTAGAGGTGGAACAATAAGTTGAAGATTAAGATGAACTAGCATAGTCTTAGCTCTTATTTTGATTCATCATCATGGATATTGTGTTGTGATTGTCTCTAATTAGTGGTGTGTTATAATGTAGGAATCTTAATGATCTGAATATGATGATATTTTGATTTTTAATAACCTGGAAATTAAAGAGAAACATGTAACGCCCCAGAAAATGGGTCCCGAAGCGTCACACGGTGCTTGAGGCTACAGTAGCCCCAAGCTAACCCTTTGAGCCATTTTCATTCAATTCAACACAAATCAATGGGGTTTTCATAAATAACCCTCAAATATCAACAGAGTAATCATCATCCAAGAATAAAAGAATTTCAGAAAGATAACAAAATACAACCTATTAGACAACTCCCTACATCTATACTAGTCTGACAAGCCTCTAAGAAAATCAATAAAACCAGCGAGCCATTGAGACATGCCCCAACAGACTCATACTCAGTTATCAAATTTAAACAATTCCATGAAACCAACATCAGACATCACGTCCTTGAAACATGAGGACTCAGCACAACAGAGGATGTAGAACAGTGTGCCCGAAGAATCACTGTCGAACCTGGAACTGAGCACCTGAACCTACATTCCGAGAAAATGTAGCCCACATCCGAAGATATGGGTCAGTACCATGGAAAGGAATCGAGTATATGGGGTTGTATGCAGTTGTATAAACATCATCATCATAAATATTTATAAGAAATATGCAGGATGTATGAAAGACTCACATACCCCAAAGAAATCATCATAATTATGAGAGGATGAAATAAATACACTAACACATGTGAGTCATCATATAATTTGTCAATCACTTTCAGTTCATCAAGAATGTCAATTCTCATAATGTAAATATCATTTAAATCTTTCGAAAGAATAACTTTCACAATTCCACTTTCAAATTACTTCACCATTAACCATAGACACAAGGAAACATACACACGTTAGGAGATCCTATAACCGACATAAATCATGTGAGCTACATGGAGTCCAACGTACAACCCAAGTTGGGGAGAGTCATCCTATCCTTGCCATCGGAGTAGGACTATCGATATCAAATCCACACAAACTAGTGATCACTCTATAAATCAGCCTCAGGCTCACTCCTATGGAGGCACGTAGTTCTAGGGATGTAAGGTGGCTTTATACCTCCCACTCTGTGATAAAGATTTCTCTCAGACTTAGCTCAGATCATTTCAAAGACAATCCATAACAAAACAATTTTAGTAATATATAAATATACATCAGGAGCCATCATACTTCCCATCTATCAAAATCAACCACGTTGTGGATTTCTTTCACACTCAAGTTCAAAATAACTCCATTAAGACCAAAAGGTCAAATCATTCAAAATATCTCAAATATTCAACATCAACGTGCTTATAACACACACTTTCTCAAAAAACACAATTTCCAATGGGGATTCACGACCCAAATATCAAAATCATGATAAATATCATTCAAGATTCATGCTTTATATCTCCACACATGTAAATTCATCTTTAAAAATCATAAACATCAAGAATTCATAATAATCATCATAAGATATGGGTTCATGCTTCAAATTTGTAAAAATTAAATAAAAATTATGCATTTGTAAAGAAAATTACTTTTGGGCACAAGAACGAAAGAGAGTTCTTGTTGAAAAATACCACATACCTTGAATGATGAACTTTAGATCGATACTCATTTTTGAGATGTTAATCATGCCTTTGAATGATGGTTCTTGGAGTTCTTGAACTAGGAACTTGGAATCTTGAATAAATTTGCAGAATTAATAGTGAACTTTGGAGGTTTTTGAAGTTGGATGTAGGATCTTAGGATTTTCTTTTTGAGGGAATTTGATGAAATATATCATATAATGCTTCTAATAGGCTTTAATATAGGGTTTGCATGGATTTTGGGTGAGCATAAATGACCAAAACGCCCCTAAAAATCAAATAATTCTCGAATCTGTCCTTTAGTGGACTATTTTGATAGTTTGAAGTAGATCAACCATAACGTTTTACTCCGATATCCAAATTAGATGAAACCAATTTCATTAGAAAAAGGACTCTAATATATTTCCGTTGATATATAGTATCTCACCCAGATCATTGTGTACGAGGAGTTATGATCATTTGAATTTGACCCAAAAATTTACTTTTGGTAGGCTGAAGTAGATCAACCATGACTTTTTGCTCCGATAGACAAATTGGATGAAACCAATTTCATTGGAAAGAGGACACATACAGATTTCCGTTTATATATTGTAGATCACCCAGATCATTATGTAAAAGTAGTTATGATCATTAAAATTTGGAGCAAAAATACGCCAGGCCTCAGTACCTTTTTCTGCACGTTTTACTATTCACTACTATTCACAGTTCGATCGGAATTTTCATAACTCGTTGCTTAGGTGTCCGTTTTGGATGATCCCTATATTGTTGGAATGCTTATTTGATACTCTACGCAATGGTGGGTCATAATCTAAGACATTCCATACAAAAAATTTATAATTCATTCTAGAAGATAGAACCCAATACGTTTATGCACAAAATTTGAACGAAAAATTTCCTGGGGTATTACAAAACAAGACCACAAGATAAGGGATGGAAAGAGGCACTCAAAACTCAGCCAAAATTTTGGAAGCAACTTCCAGAGGGACCACGTAGATAAGCCGGTGGCATCCTAATTGGAGTGGGGCTTTAAATAAGGTTCAGACTTGGCTGGAGCATTTCTCTACATAGGGTGGTGCCCCCTCCACTCAACTTTTCAATTCTTGTTTGGTCCCAACACCTACAGAACTTTGGTTTAACTTGTGCTATAAATACAATATTGTACACGTTTTTTACTCATATTGGAATGACTAGAGGATTAAGGGGCTGCTATAAATTCAAATTTTAGGTTTTTTTTTATTTAATTTAGTTCATTCTTCTTGTTATTTGTTAATTACATCCTTGTGATTATGATTATGACTATACGTGGCTAAACGCCCTCTTTCTGGGGTTATAGCCAAGAAAATTAGTACTATTATTTTGAATTATGTTTGTTAACTTTGATTATCATTATTGGTTATGTGTTCATTTTTTATTTAACTATTTGATGGATCGATCTCCTGGAAACTATATCAATTGTCTACCTTTTGATCTCGGGAGAGGGAATAGGGAGATAGAACAAGGAGATGAACAAAGTATGGTTTGTGTTCTTTTATGAAATAGCAAATTCAAATTAGTGTCTAGGATAGGGATGTACTTAGATACCTTACTTGATTCATACATAGGATGATAGATTAAAGAATTAAATTGGATTGTTACATCCCCGCTCAATGATGTAGTTGTAAGGTTAAAGTTAGGTAAACAGTTAGAGGTTGGGAGACCATGATCATGCAATTAACTCTATGAGTCAAAAACCAATATAAGAAATTTAATGAATAAAGCTCAATAACATAGTATGAATGTTAAAAGTGCTTTAACCCTGGGATTTACTCCATTGATTATTTTAGATCTTTATTTTATGTATTGTGTACTTTTCTTTAGTAAAAAAATTTCACACTCTTTTTGGTTACCTTTGCACCAAATTAATCTTTGAAGTTAAATAAAAATTGAATCATTGTTATATCACGTCCCTGTAGGATCGATACTTGGCTTCTTGAAGCCCACTTTACTACTGGTAGACCACGTACACTTGTGTATGCACTTGAGCGTTGTCTCTTAGCCTCCAATCTTCAAGTGTGACTTTGAGAGAGTATTTGAAGTGTTTTAGTCCTTTAAAAAGTGTTATGAAAGGGCCCCAAGGGTAATATAACATAAAGACATAAGGGTATTGAAGTAGGAAATGTCCGGATTAACCTTGACTTAATATTAAAGCAAGCCACGTTCTAGTGTATGACTCACCCATCCCATCTGTATCCTAGGGTATGAGTGGTACGCCAACTTGAAATCAAGACCATGTGAAGCCCCTACATACTAGTTCCTTTATGAATCCTACCTCCCTCTCTTATACCTAAGAGTACGAGTAGTACACTCAATCGTATCCCCCAATTGTACCATGGGTAGACTCCACAAGAAAACTTAATCAAGTACCACAATTTGCCTTGCACCACTCATATCTTTGGATACGACTCTTACCTATATGAGTTGTATCTTGGGCAGTAACCAAGAAAAGAACACTTCCTAACATATTATTAAACTCATAAGCCATCCCACAAGTCGTATTCAAGTGTACGATTGGTACCCTTAAGTCATACCAAGTCAAGTAAATCCAAAACCAAGGAAATTTTTCAAGGGTCCAATACTTTAGGTGTTTCAAGTACAGTCTTATAAGTGTATCTCAAATTTGTGACAAAGAAAATAAGTTAAATTCTCATCTGATAGATATGATGTATCAAGCATGAAATCTGGAAGAATTATTCTCAAAGCCAAAAGGGTCAAAAATATGTATGTAGCTGATTTGGAATCTATAACTGATAGGGAATTAACTTGCTTAAGTGTTCAAAGATAAGATGTTGACTTATGGAACAGTTGGCTGGGATATGTAAGTTCCTCCTTGTTGAACAGGTTGATTTCAAAGGACTTGGTCCATGGAATGCCAAAGCTGAAATTTTCAGAAAACAAAGTGCGTGATGCCTGCATTAAAGGAAACAGACCAGATCTTCCTTCAAATTGAAGAAGTATGTGAGCACTTCCAGGCCCCTTGACATATTGCACATGGATTTATGTGGACCTATTAAAGTCCATATTTATTGTAGATGACTAATCTTGGTTCACTTCGACAATGTTTATAAGAACCAAGGATGAAACATATAAGGTTCTAGAAGCTTTAGCCAAGAAAATTCAAATAAAGCTAAATTGCAAAATTATTGAATTTAAATCTGATCATGAAACTGAATTTGAGAACTCTCAAGTTGCAGAATTTTGTGCTGAGAATGGAATAAGTAACAACTGCTCTGCTCCTAGAACTCCCCAGAAAAGTAGATTTGTTTAAAGAAAGGAAAAAACACTCATATAGATTGGTAGAACTATGCTGATTAATAGTGGTCTTCAAAAGAGTTTCTGGGATGAAGGTTTAAATACCGCGTGTAATGTGACTAATAGGTTCTTGATTATATCATTTATAACTAAGACTTTATATGAGTTGATGTTCAATAGAAATCCTAAGCTAAACTACTTCAGACTATTTGGGTGCAAGTGTTTTGTGTTAAATAATGGCAAGAAAAATTTGGGAAAGTTTGACTCCAAAAACGATGAAGCAGTGTTTGTAGGCTATTCATAAACAAGTAAGGCTTATAGATTTTTCAATAATAGAACTCTGTATGTTAAATAAAGTGTTCATTTGATCTTTCATGAGTCAGGAAATCCAATGAACTCAGGTGATGGTGAACATTTAGAAGTTGAAGAACTCATTCTTGTTAAAAGGAATGATATTGTTGAAGATAATGTTCAAGGAATAAATGATGTAGAGGAAAATTAAGAAAGTGATGGTGATCCAAGATCTCAGTCACAGATCCCAACTACAGGTTAAGAATAACTGAAAGAAACTAGTCAAAATTCATAAGGACCTAGTCCCAATGGAATCAATCTCAGAAGGAAAAACTAGAGGCACAAGTCCTCTCATCCCCTTAAGAATCAAACTATACTTTAGAAATAGGAGTCCAAACAAGAGCTCAAGCTAGAAATATTATGGCATTTTTAGCCTTATTATCACAAATTGAGCCTATGAACCTGAAATTAGCTCTGAAAGATGTTGAGTGGATCAATGAATGCTGGAACAACTTCAGCAATTTGAAAAAAGAAAAGTTTGGCATCTAGTCCCTAAGCCTATTGACAGAACAATTATTGGGATCACATGGGTGTACAGAAATAAGAAAGATGAGAATGGAACTATTAATAGAAACAAAACAAGGCAGTTGTTCAAGGTTATAACTTGGAGGAAGTGATTGACTATGAAGAGACTTTTGCCCCCGTAGTAAGAATAGAGGCAATCAGAAATCTTGTTGCATTTGCTACATATATGGAGTTCAAATTGTTTCAAATGGATGTCAAAAGTGCAATTTTAAATGAAAACCTGAAGAAAGAAGTCTATGTCAAACAAGCACTAGGTTTTAATGATATAGATTTTCCTTAGCATGTGCTTAAATTGAACAAAGCTCTTTATTATTTGAAACAAGAATCAAGGTCCTGGTATGAGATACTCTCAAAGTTTCTCCTATAAAATGGCTTCAAAAGAGGGAAAATAGATAACACTCTATTCTTAAAGACCAGAAGTACCAGCTTACTGATTGTTTAATTATATGTTGATGACATAATCATTGGAGATACTTCTGAATCCCAATGTGATGAGTTTTCAAAGATAATAGGGAGTAAATTTGACATGAGTATGATAGGTGAGTTGATCTTCTTTATAGGGCTACAAATTAAACAAACTTCTCAAGGGACAATGATTTGTCAAGAAAAGTACATCAAGGAGTTATTGAAGAAATAAAACATGGAAGATGTCAAGCCTATTCATACTCTAATTGGAACCAACTCAAAATAGATAATGATGAACTAAGTCTTTCAATAAATGAAACAATGTAAGGAGGGATTATTGGATCCTTGCTATGCCATGTTACAAGTAGGCCAAAAATTGTATTCAGTGTAGGAATCTGTGCCATACTTCAAGTATGCCCAAAAAAAAGTTTCATTTGAAAGCTACAAAACAAATTCTTAGGTATTTGAAGGGGAAAGGGGATCTGGTCCTATATTATCCATCAGGTGAAAGTTTTGAATTAGTAGGCTATGTTGGTACTGACTATGCTACATATTTAGTAGATATAAAAATCACCGTAGGAATGGAATATTTTCTTGGCTCATCCTTAATTTCCTGTGGATCTAAGAAGTAAAACTTAGTTGCTCTATTTACTGTTGAAGCTGAATATATGGGAGCAACTTCTTTTTATGGTCAATTCTTATGGATCAAGCATCAATTGAAAGATTTTGGTATTGTCTCAAACACTATCTCTCTACTGTGTGATAATAAAAGTGATCTAAACATGGCTAAAAATCTAGTGCAACACAAAAGGAATAAGCATATTGATGGGAAGCATAACTTCCTGAGACACAATGTTGAGAAAGGGGTTATCTGTATGAAGTCTTGCCAGAATTAAGATCAGATAGTAGATATATTTACTATGGAACTTTAGAAGGTACAATATTTAAATAATAGGTGGAAGCTAGGTTTGATCAAAATGATCTGACTTACCATATAAATTAGGGTTTCTTCAAAAAATTAGCTATGATCAGGAGACAGGTATCCTTGGTAAAGTGTGTATTTGGTAGTTTAACTCAGTACATACCTTTAAATATATACACCCATGGGAATAGCTTTGAATGAACATAGTTGAAATATGCATAAGATTGAAAATTCACTTAAAGAATGAGAGGGACCTGGTCCAATCTCTCAGTTAATATCATGAATGTTTGTGCTTTTCTTTTTGTTTTGTTAGAAAAGGCTACATCTTCTCTCCCCTTATCAAAAAATTTGTCCTATCCAAAATTGAAGTCAATATCCTCTTTTTATTAACACTATGGAACCTGCCTAACTCAGTTATCCTAAATATTCAAAGCCAACCTCTTACTTCATTTAACTTTCTGATAAATATTTATCCTTAAAAATACATAAACCCTCTAACAGTGTGATAACTGGTGATGCTTGGGTTGCTGAAAATCTCATTCTATAGCTACATAAACCAAAAGAAAATTTGGATGGTCCTAAAACAAAATGACAACCTGGAAATAAAAGTCTCTAGAGTGAAATCTGGAAATCCTATAGAAAAGTACCAGACTTCTGAGGAACCTAGTCCCAAGAAACAAAGAATGACTGATGATGAACCTAGTAGGACTTCCAAATGAATAAAATCAAGAGACATTGCTAAAGATATAGAAAGTGGGAGATTACAAATAAAAACAAAAGGATCCAAGGGTCTTTGCAGAACTTAGGAGTGAGAATGATGGACTTAAGAAGAAGGTTACAATTCTAATCAATGAGTTTCTGAACTTGAATATAGATATTAGGATGCTAACTAAAGAGTTGTTACACTATCTTAAGATGGCCTTCCTTCTCCAATCCTTCTCAAATCCTTCACCATTTTAATTCCTCCAGTTTCTGTGGCTTATTTTATGGAACATGAATTGTAAATCTTGCACTGCAATGATACCTAAACTATTAAATATGAATGAATACTTACTTTTGTTCTCTTTATCTATTTCTACTTTATTTTAAAGTTGTTCTTTATGATAGTGTTGCCCCAGTGGCCATGAGTTAACTAACTTGTGCTTACTGTTACTCCTATTTTACTGCTTTCACTTTTCAGTGATTCCAAAGGGTGAATGCTAACTTAATTTTGAAGGGACAAGGTATAGTACATATTTATATGAAGGAATAGTGACAAGTGCAAGTATGTGATATGCTAAATAGATGGTATAGAGTTATAGTGATAGGTGAATGCTAACTTAATGTTGAAGGGACAAGGTATAGTACATATTTATATAAAGGAATAGTGACAAGTCGAAGTATGTGATATGCTAAATAGATGGTATAAAGTTATAGTGATAGGGGAAGTATGTGAATGCACTAAATGAATAATTGTGCATGATGATAGGGGGAAAGTATCTAAATGCACTAAATGAATAATGGTGCATGATGACAGGGGGAAGTAATTGAATCTTAATATAAATGAAAATAAGTTATAAGGTCCCTAAGTTGCATAATGATTGAAGCAAGGTGTTTCATGATAAGGTGAACATTCATCTTCAGTAGTGGTAATCACACTAATTAAATATTATTAATGAGTATTGATGCTCAAAACTCTGTGGCTGGTTTATCATTATCAAAAAGGGGTAAATATGATGTATATTGTTTTTATGATGGACAGATGACTATAATAAACAAGGTCCCTATATTTTCAAGGCTATAGTATAGTTGATACGTGTAACGCCCCAAAATTTTATCCTGAGATGTCACACACTGCTTAAGACTACAAGTAGCCTTAAGCTAATCCTGTCTGCCTTCTACTAAGTTTGAATCTCATAATAAGGGAATATAGATGTATAATCATACTAAATACAAAAAATTTAAATGAAATATCATAGAATAATATGAATATAATCTCTGAAAATCAATACTGTAAGTCTAAATAATATCTAGAAGTCTGACAAGCCTCAACTACTAATAACTAGAGAGTCACTAGGACAAACCCCGGCTAACTCGAATTGTCTGAAAAGAAATAATGAATTATATAAACTAATGAGCTGCAAAATCTGAATGAATAAGTCCTTGAACTATGAGGACTCACCAACTGGCAGATATAGATGGAGATACTTAAACTACTCATGCTAATGATACAGAGCACCTGAACCTACATTATGACAATGTAGCACATAGACGTATATATAGATCAGTACTTTGAGTATGTACTGAGTATATGGGGTGAAATGAATAAGTAAAACATCATCTCATCATCATAATTTGTAAAACAATGTATGCTAAATGTAAATAACTCACATAAGATGGAATATCTAAAATGCTGAAATATGTAATCATGAATAACAAATCATACTTTGTAAATCTAGTGAGTCATAACATTTAGTTCTAAAAGTTGAAATAACGTTCTTTCTACAAATCATATTGTCTAAGTGTAGAAAGGACTCACTTCTATATCTAAAATCTAAAAACTACAATTTGTAGCTATTATCTTTCTATAAAGCATAATCAAAATAAAATTGTGAGCCTTTACCCTTAGTTTTCTAAAAGATTTTCTATTATTCTTTTCTTAAATCTGTATTCTGTAGGGAAAAATACTTTAAAAATTATTATGAAATTTTTTACTATTAGGGAGGTTCTTCTAATAGACATAAACCATATGAGCTAAAATGGAGTCCAACATCTTGTTCCCTTAAAGGAAAAACCTCAGGATGGGGAGAGGTGTCATACTCTTGCCAAAGAGTATAATTTGATCTAAGTGATCACATCTGTAACTGTCACCTATATTTGAATGGGGAATAATCTCATAATTTGTACCTACGTTGGCTGCGTAGTTCTGTGAAAGATAGGGCACACTAATCCCACACTTCCCACTCGGTGCTAAATACTACACCCTTTTTAATCTGCATGCTCATTCTGTTGGAAATCCACTTTAAAACTAGCATAAGGGTTTATTTTGAAACCAGTTATGCATTTATTTAATTAAAACTATAAATAAATTTGTTCTGATTTCTGTGTTCTGTAATAAATCTATAAAGTGGATTCCATAGCTAAACTGAGGATCAAAAGATCAATGCTTTATTGTAATTCTGTAAATAATTTGATCATAGGATACTCAAAACATCATCATTCTTGAAATATAAACATAGAAACTTGAGCTTAGTAACCCTTGCATCAAGTTCATGTCAAAACATCATAATAATTATGCTTAAAAATGAAAACAATGATAATTTATCTCAAAATCTGAAATTTACTGCAATAGGCATGAAAACATGACAATAAACATGCAATTCATCTTCAAAATCTCTCAAAAACACATAATCTTGAAAATAGAAATAATGGGTATGAACCCTAATTCAAAACTCATGTATAATTATCCAAAATCATATGAGTTTGTAATTAAAACTTAGTTTTGCCCACAAGAATGGAAGAAGATCCTTGTTCATAAAACCTACATACCTTGGTAGATGATTAGATGAAGAATCTTGAATTATTGATTCCTATTTGAGTTCTTGATTATCTTGTCTTGGGAATCCTCAATTTAGAGTTTTCTTGAAGAAATTATAGTGGAATTAGATTTCTTAGAGAAGAAGCTTTGGAGCTCTAGAGTTTTTCTTTGGAAGAGAATGGATGAAATTAAGCATCATAGGCTTAGAATGGGTTTAATTCTTTGTTTTGGATGAACTAGGGCCTTGGGGATTGACCAGAATACCCCTTTTGAATTTTAATCAGAGCTAGAAAAGCAAAATTTTCCAATTTGGTAGGCCACAGCGATGCGCCACTATCGTGGTGGCTCATCAAAAAATGATGAGTCGGAACTGGAAGATCTCCGCAAAGTGCCACCATCGTTGTGCTCTATATAAATGCTATTAAGGCCATCTGCGTAATGCGGTATCATTGTGTCAGCCTACTTGAATGTGACAAATGGAAAATTGGACCTCTCCACAATGCAGGGCTATCATAGAGGTCCACTGGAAATTAACGATTAGGATTTTAACCATCTCCACGAAGCATTAATTTCCCAGGTTGCACACTACTTTACTAAAATCATTATAACTTCTCAACCGAGTATTGGATTTAGACGAATTTGGTATCGATGGAAAGCTTATTCAATTTCCCATATAATAGAGGGCCTAAATCTGGAAAACATTACATGTAACAAAAGTTATTCATTTTTGAAGCTCACCCTTAACATTCTAGAAACAAATTTAAGCTAGGAAAAGTACGGAGTATTACAATATCTCCCCTATGGGAACATTCGTCCTTGAATATGTCTAATTAAGATGAAAATACTGAGGAATCTAAGGCTATAAGCTATCATTCACAATGACATAAGCTGAATGACTGAATCTAATGCATACTAAGCTTCTGAACTGATATATGAGTGAATGAGTTAACATGAAGACAACTATATAGTTGACTCTGAGACTAGAAGAGAACTAAATAAAGGAAGACTATTACCGTTGGTTGAATCTGAGTTCATGGAGAAGAGATGAGGATACTTGGTACGCATGTCTTCTTCCGCTTCCCAAGTATCACCCTCAACGGACTGATTTTGCCACATAACTTTGACCAAGGGAACTTCTTTGTTCCTTATTCTATAGATATGATGATCAAGAATCTCTACTGTAACTTCTTCATATGAAAGGCTATTCTGAATATTTGTACTTTCTAGAGGAACTATAATAGTTGAATCAGCCATGCACTTCTTTAACAAGGACACATGAAATACTGGATGAACTGAGGATAAATCTGCGGGTAGCTAAAGCTCATACGCCACCTTTCCAACACGACTAAAAATCTAGAAGGGGCCTATATAACGGAGACTAAGCTTCCCCTTTTTACCAAATCTCTTCACCCACTCATGGGTGAAACTTTCAAATATACAAGATCATCAACCTCGAACTGAAGATCTCTTCTTCTTACGTCTGCATAAGATTTTTGATGTCTCTGGGATGCTCTTAATCTCTCTCTAATCAACTTGACTTTCTCAATAGCTTCAAACACCATATCTGGCCTAATAAAAGTAGCCTTACCTACTTTGAACCAACCAATTGGCGATATACATCTCCGCCCATAAAGATCTTTAAACGGAACCATCTAAATACTAGCATAATAATTGTTACTATACGCAAACTCAATTAATGGAAAATGGTCATCCCAACTGCCTTTGAAATCAAGAACATATGACCTCAACATATCTTGTAGAGTCTGAATGGTCCTTTCTACCTGACCATCGGTCTACGGATGAAAAGCTGAACCAAGATGAACTTGGGTACCAAGACCCATCTGAAATTCTCTCCAAAAATGAGAGGTAAACTGAGTACCCCTATCGGAGATGATATATAAAGTAACTCCATCCAGTCTAACTAACTCTCTGATGTACAACTTAGCATAATCTTCAGTTGTGTAAGAAATGTGAACTGGCAAAAAATGCTCTAACTTAGTCAATGTGTCTATAATAACCCAAATCGAATCATACTGACGATGAGAATGGGGTAAACCAGTTACAAAATCCATATTGACCTTTATCCATTTCCAAGTGGGGATACCAAACTCTTGCAACGTACCACCAGGTCTTTGGTTCTCTACCCTAACTTGTTGACAAGTTGCACACTTAGCTACAAACTCTACTATATCTCTCTAAATACCACTCTACCAATAGATTTCCCTCAAGTCGTGATACATCTTGGTGGCTCCTGGATGGATGTAGTAATGTGTACTATGTGCTTCCACCATAATCCAATGCCTCAAATCATAAAGACATGGCACATATAATCTACTCAGGTATCTCAATATGCCATCACCCCTTTGGGGGGAAAACCTCCATCTTTTGGTTTTTAACTGACTCTTTCAGTTTAACCAAACTGGAATTCTTATCTTTCTTCACTTTCAATTTAAAAACCAAAGAATATTTGGAACTACATTGAACTCAAATGTTCCCTTCATCTGAACCAACCAATCTCACACCCAATATCAGTAACCGACGAACTTCTAAAACTAACTCTTTGTTATCATTCTCCACATGAGCAACACTGCCTATAGACAATCTACTAAAGACGTCTGCCACTATATTGGCCTTGACCGAATGATACAACATACTCATATCATAATCCTTCAACAATTCTAACCACCTTCTCTACCAAAGCTTCAACTGCCTTTGAGTAAACACATACTGCAAGCTTTTGTGATCAGTGAACACATCAACATGTACCCCATATAAATAATTTCTCCATATTTTCAAAGTAAACACAACAACAGCTAATTCAAGATCATGGGTCGGGTAGCTTTTTCATAAGGCTTAAGCTATCTAGAGCCATAGGCTATGACCTTACCTCTCTGTATCAAAATACCAAACCAATTCTAGAGGCATCATAATAAATAACAAAACCATCTATACCATAGGTAATGCTAAAACTAGGGATGAAGTGAGTAGATTTTTAAACTCCTAAAAACTCTTCTCGCAGGAATATGACCACTAAAACTTAACTTTATTTTAGGTCAATCTAGATATATGAGATGCAATAAATGATAAAACCTTAACAAAACATCTGTAATAGCTAGCTAAACCCAAGAAACACCTAATGTCTGACGGAGAAATAGGTCTAGGCCAATTTCTTACTGCTTTTGATTTTTAGAGATCAACTCTAATACCCTCATGAGAGATAATATGACCAAGGAAAGATACTATCCTTAGCCAAAATTCACATTTATTGAATTTGGCAAACAACTGGTGATCTCTAAGAGTTTGTAACACAATTCTAAGATGGTCTGCATGATCATCCTCACTACAAAAGTAGACAAGAATATCATCGATAAAGACTATGAAAACATGTCTAGATACTATTTGAACACTCTGTTATCAAGTCCATAATGGTTACTGGGGCATTTGTTAGCCCGAAGGACATGACTATAAACTAAAAATGACTATAACGGGTTTTGAAAGCTATTTTTGGAATGTCACATTCCCTTACTCTAAGTTGATGATAGCCATATCTAAGTTCTATCTTTGAGAAGTAACTTGTACCTTGGAGTTGATCAAATAAGTCATCAATTCTAGAAAGAGGATATTTGTTTTTAACAGTAACTAAATTCAGCTGGTGATAGTCAATACACATACACAAAGAACGATCTTTCTTTCACATGAATAGGACAGGATCGCCCCATGGAGAAACACTAGTCCTTATGAAACCTTTGTCTAAAAGATCTTTGAGTTGCTCTTTCACCTCTTTAAGCTCGCCGGGATCCATATGATATAGAGGTATTGAGATGGGTTGAGTATCTGGAAGAAGGTAAACCCTAAATTCTATTTCCCTATCGGGAGGTACCTTTGGAAGATCTTTGGGAAAAACATCAGGAAACTCATTAACTACACTGACTGACTGAACTGTTGGAGTCTCAAACTTAGTGTCTTTGACTAGAACTAGGTGATAGATACACCCTTTGGAAATAAAATTTGTGGCTTTAAGGTAAGATATGAAATGACTCTTCGGAAACACTAAATTACCTTTCCACTCAAACACTGGCTCATCTGGAAACTGAAACTTCACCACTCAGGTGCGACAATCTATAGAAACATAACAAGAATAGAGCCCATCCATATAAAGAATAAGATTAAAGTCAACGATATCTAGCTCTACCTAGTCTGCTAACATGATTTTATGAAGAACGATGATAGAACACTTTCTATAGATCTATTTAGCAACAACTGGCTTACCTACTAGGGTAGAAACCAAGAAGGGCTCAAGGATATTTTCAGGATTTATTTTAAAATTCACTGCAACAAACAGGGTCACATAAGAGAAACTCCACCCAGGGTCTAACAACACATAAACATCAAGGTAAAAGACATGAATAATACTAGTAACAATATCTGGTGAATCCTCCTACTACTGATGGGATAGTAAAGCATAAAACTGATCCCAGTGCTGTCCACCACCGGTACTGGATGATGCACCCTGAGGAGGGACTAGGTAA
This sequence comes from Capsicum annuum, assembly GCF_002878395.1. Lineage (NCBI taxonomy): Eukaryota > Viridiplantae > Streptophyta > Magnoliopsida > Solanales > Solanaceae > Capsicum > Capsicum annuum. The sequence continues at coordinate 76,295 of NW_025831850.1, read as the reverse complement.
CCTAAAGAAGCTGGTGCACTAGTAGCCTGAGGTTGGGGACGAACATCTCTATTTCCCTTCTTAGCATGCGGACACTCTCTAATTCTATGACCCAATTTACTGCAACCATAACAACCTTTTTGTCCAGCCAAACACTTACCAGGGTAATTCTTACCATACTTAGCACATAGAGGATAACTGGTTCTTCCACTCACACTATTCTGAGATCTAGACATACAAGACTTACCCCACTACTCCTACCTAGCTCTAGGAGCAGGAGCACTAGCTGAAGATAGTGTTGGCATAGATGAACGATTCTGAAACTGTGAATAATTTCCCCTTTGAGACTTGGCCTGGCCATACTCAAACTGCTCTGTTCTAGCCTTCTTATTTCCTCTTTCTTTCCTTCAACTTCTCTGACTTAATCTGCTGAGCATAAATTATCAATCTAGCAAGATCCATGTCTCCAATAAGTATGGCAGTCCTACACTCCTTGACTACCAAGCTAGACACTCCAATAACAAACTTACTCATACTTGCTGTAGGATCAGCCATCATATTAGGGGCATACATAGACAACTGATTGAAATTAAAACAGTACTCCTTCTTTGTCATCGAGCCCTGCCCTACCTCATGTTCACAAACTCCTCTATCTTAGCTTCTCTAATTTTATGTGGGAAAAACCTATCTAGAAAAGTATCTTAAAACACCTGCCAACTCATAGGAGCTGCATTCTTACCTCTACCATTCTTTCACATCACTACCCAATCATACACTATATCTTTTAATCTATAGGATGCAAACTCTACACTCTCCTCCTCATAAATATGCATACTATGGGTAATCTTCTTTACCTTATCTAAATAAAGTTGCGGGTCTGAATCTGCTTTTGACCCAAAGAACTTGGCGGATTCATTCTTATGAAGTCTTTTATTCTAGCTGCTGCCAAATCCCTATTTTACTGAAGAAGGACTGCAGCCTGATAGTTGCCCTGAATATTGGCAGTCACTGCCTGGGCCAACACCTAAAAATGTAGACCTAAACTCAGAATGGGATACATTCTCATTCAAAGGATGGGCGTGCAGCGGTCACTGGTTACCATTTATTTGGGCGTTAGCTCGACGAGGAGGCATATTCAACTGTCACATAAGAGCATGAGTTAAAAGTAGATAGAGATACTGTAAGCACGATAGATCATGAAAGAATGAGATGATTTCCTAAGAAAATCCTATAGCCTCTTACTCATAAATACAGGACGCTTCACATCCATGATCAAGACTCTATGTAACACATCTTTTCTAGCTTTTCTAAAAGATGTACTAATGGTCTGTCTATAAATCATACTGTCTAAGTGAAGAAAGGACTCACTTCTATATCTAAAATCTGAAAACTAAAATCTGTATCTATTATCTTTCTGTAAAGCATACTTTGAATAAAACTGTAAGTCTTTATACTTAGTTTTCTAAAAGCTTTTTTGTTATTCTTTCCTAAAATCTATAATCTGTAGGAAAAAACACTTTTAAAACTATTCTGAAAGTCTTTTACAATTAGGGAGGTTCTTCTAAACAACATAAACCATGTGAGCTAACATGGATTCCAACATTTTGTTCCCTAAGGGAAAAACCTCACACTGGGGAGAGGTGTCATACTCTTGCCAAGGAGTATAACTTGAGCTAAGTGATCACATCTGTAACTGCCACCCATATTGGAATAGGAAATAATCTCATAATTTATACCAATGTTGGCTATGTAATTTATGAAAGATAGGGCACGCTAATTCCACACTTCCCGCTTGGTGATAATTACTACTCCATTTTTAATTTATATGCTCATTCTTTTGGAAATCCACTTTAAAACTAGCATAAGGATTTATTCTGAAACCAATTATGCATTTATCTAATTAAATATGCAAATAAAGTTGTTCTGATTTTTGTGTTCTGTAATAAATCTGTTAAGTGGATTCCATAGCTAAACTTAGGATCAAAAGATCAAAGCTTTGTTGTACTTCTGTAAATAATCTAATCATAGGATACTCAAAGCATCATCATTCTTGAAATATCAACATATAAACTTGGGCTTAATAACCCTCACATCAAGTTCATGTCAAAACATCATAATAATTATGCTTGAAAATTAAAACAATGATAATTTATCTCAAAATCTGGAATTTACTGCAATAGGCATGAAAATATTAAAATAAATATGCAATTCATCTTTAAAATCTCTCAAAAACTCATAATCTTGCAAATAGAAATAATGGGTTTGAACCCTATTTTAAAACTCATGTATAATCATCCAAAATCATATGAATTTATAATTAAAACTTAGTTTTGGGCACAAGGATGGAGGAAGATCCTTGATCATAAACACCACATAACTTAGTAGATGATTAGATGAAGAATTTTGAATTATTGATTCCTATTTAAGTTCTTCAAGATGAGTTCTTGATTATCTTATCTTGGGAACCTCAATTTAGAGCTTTCTTGAAGAAACTATGGTGGAATTTGATTTCTTGGAGAAGAAGTTTTAGAGCTCTAGGATTTTTCTTTTGAAGAGAATGGATGAAATTAAGCATAATAGGCTTAGAATGGGCTTAATACCTTGTTTTGGACGAATTGGGGCCTTGGGGATTGACCATAATACCCCTTTTAAATTTTAATCAGACTTGGAAAAGCAAAATTTTCCGATTTGACAGGCCACTGTGATGCGCCACTATCGCAACGGCTCACTGGAAAATGACAAGTGGGAACTAGAAGATCTCTACGATGCGCCACCATCGCAGTGCTATACAGAAATGCCATTTAGGCCATCAACGCGATGTGGTACCATCGCTTCGACCTACTAGAATGTGAAAAATGGGAAATTTGACCTATCCGCGATGTGTGGAAATCGCGGAGGTCCACTAGAAATTAATGATTGGGATTTTAACCATCTTCATTAAGTGTTGATTTCCTAGGTGGCACACTGCTTTACTAAAATCGCCATAACTTCTCAACCGAGTATCGAATTTATGCGAATTTGACATCGATGGAAAGCTTATTCAATTTCCCACAAAATGAAGGGTCTAAAACTGGAAAACTTTATATGTAATAAAAGTTATTCTTTTTTAAAGCTCACCCTTAACTTTCTAGGAACAAACGGGATATTACAGCACGCATCTGCATAATTTTGTCCTCTTGTGTAACAAACTGCACAGGTTCTTCTTGTACAACTTAGGACACCTAGTCCAATTTCATTTAGTCCCTAATCATCACTCAACTATAAAATAAAAATAATGCTTCTCAATGAAGATGTTTTTGCAAATTCAGAAAGAGTGTAAAGAGAAAAAGGCAAAAACTCAATTTTAGCTCAAGTTGTTAGTCCATGTTTGCTGATTTTGAAAACGTACTTGAGTTTAACTCATTCTATAAGGAGTAATTTTTTTCTTGTTTTGAGATTACTTAGGTAGAGTTGCCTAAGTTTAATACTGGTTAGAGTTAATAATCAGTTTTGAGAGTCTTGACAGAGTTGTCAAGTTAGGCCTGTAGTAGAGTTATTACAAGCAAGAGGAACCTAGAGTTAGGTTCAACTTAAGTATATAACTAGAAGGTTGATTATAGTGGATTTTAGAGAGCTTGTGAGGGGAAGACATGGTTTTTCCTTCCTGGAGTAAGGGGGTATCCATGTTAAATCCATCTGTTTCTTTATTTTCAGCAAAGTTTTACCTTCCTTAGTGCTTTATTAATTTATTTCTTATGACTGACTTTGAGGAACCAGGTCCCTCACAGTATGGTGCAACCCTATAGGTTAAAACAATACCATCTCAAAATAGATCAAAATTCGGTGTGGGACAACATAGCGATGACGCGACCCAAACTGGTTCCTAGTCGTGTCGGGTGCCTTAAGCCTAACCGAGACCGGAGACCACCCCCAATACCCCCCATAATCGTCCTACACATCATGTCAGATACATTCTGAACGTATAACACAGTAAGATGGACCAATCACAAATCACATACAGAAAAACGGTGCCAGTCCCAATACCAATAAAAATGCCAAGATTGTCACCAATACCAACACTGCCCATACTAACCCAAAGTAGTCTCACAAAGCCTCAATCCAAAATCAAAACAAAATCCAATCAAGATATGCCCCCGACCATAGCAAAAACCAAAATCCAAGAAATAACTAAAAGTATGAAATGAGATCCATAACATGAAATAGAGTCTTACCACTTCAGTCCAACATAAGTTGTTCCTAAATACAACATCACTGAGCATGAGGAGTAGTACGGTTATTTCTTGCATTGAATTGGGATACAGAGCCCGAAGATGAGTTAGTAGGTGAACGTTAGAATGTACTCAGAAATAAGGATAAAATAATGCCAGTTATCTGAAAACCAAGTTACAAGCCATATAAAATAACATATATATATATATACATATATACCATGTAGGTATAAGGAGTCGGGTTAAGCATACATTCAAAAGTTTAATCTAGGTTTGTGTAGCTTTACCGTCATAATCCACTCACGGGCTATACGGGTCTAGATTACCCCCTAAATGAGCCCCAGTACGTGTAGCCTTACAAAACAAAGATATCACAGGGGCCGAGGATTCCTGTGTGCCCTTTGCCCACCATGATACATATATACAAGTATAAACTTAGGGGATTCCCCTGTACCCTACAAATCTAAGGTCACCATGGCTAACCTTAACGTCTGTAAACATGAGTTTTCAGTGTCCGTCCATCAAACTCACACCTTAAAGGTAAGCTATCACAACCCGCCATTATTTCCCAATTAAAACCATTAGCACATAGCCAAACCACCAGTAACAAATTCAATTACCAGGCCTTATGAAGTGCATCGTCATACCGACTATAGCTTGCAAGCAATATCATTAGCCAATCCTTAAGGGATACCCATGTACCCTACATGGTTTCCAATTAAACCAAAACTATGGCAACTAAGGCCTTTCTAATTCATTTAAAAATATTTAAACCAATTTAGGTTTCATTACCATATAATACAATGCAGTACTTTCAGCAAAAGTCAAACTATGTGACAAAACCATTCTCATAGGCAGTTTATAAAACATGTGAGGGAATATATTTTACAAAACCAGAACCAAGCAATTTGGGGAATCCAAAGTACCCCTAAACCCATTTACCATTACCACATATTCAACAATGTTCAAACCAAAATTATTATATGAAAAATCATAAGTAAAACACGAAAAACATTATCCAACCATTATTAACCAAAATCCCAACATATATTTCAAAACCAAATAATACCCACCATTAAATCATTAAAACCATTCAATAAAACATGAATTTAGTTGAACTAAAAATAAGGGAGGAGTAACATTCCTTAGATAAAAAGGAGTATGGAGAGAAATCACTCAAATCCCTAATTGAGCACCTTAAAAAACCCTAGCCTTTCTTGAACAAAGAGCCTTGAGAGAGATTTGAGAGGGTTTGAGAGTATATTTGATGTATTTCTGATAGCTAATGATTCCCTAAGGACATTATAAGACATGGGTTTTATGTTGGTCAAGAGTGGAAATAACCAGAATACCCTCAACTTAAATGCTGAAAACTATGTGCAAGAGGATATGACCACAGCCTCCTCCCCAATCATACCCACAAATATAAGTGGTACCCACCACTCGTACCCTAGACAGAATATTGGACATTACACACTGCCTACCATATGACTCCCCTAACCTAAGTCGTACCCATACCATATGACTTATAGCCTCAAACTGTATCCAAGACAGAATCCAAGGGGTTGACCCTAAACAACATACAAATTGAACTATACCAATTGTAGCATCTTTATACGACCCTTATGATTTCCATTCGTACCTTGGACAGAAACCAACCAAAACCACACTACATAACATAAGACCAAAACAACCCAAACTAAACCTACATCATACGTCAAGTACCCTCAAGTCGTGTGATGTCCAAAATCTCAAACTTAAGAGATTTCTAAGCACAAAAACCCAGAGTTTTTCAATTCTCCTCCACACATTCATCCTCGAATAATGGAACACGGCTATACACATATAATTTAAACCCCAGCACCCCTACTCCAACCTTTAACCAAGTAAGTAAACGAAGATGCAATGAATTTATCTTTTCTTTAACAAAGTTTGAAAATAAAGACATTATGAAGAACACATACCTTCCGCACAAATTTCCAAAGCAGAAAATAGGAATGGATACTTGGACTTCATGTCCTCTTCTTCTTGCCAAGTATCTTCTTCAACCTTGTGGTTCCTCCATTGAAACTTAACTAAAGCGACATCCTTTGTCCGCAACTGATAAACCTGTTGGTCAAAGATCTCAATCGGGACCTCCTCATAACACAAAGAATTTGAAATAACAATATCCTTGATAGGCACGATTTGAGATGGATCACCCATACACTTCCTCGATATAGAAACATGGAGTACGGGGTGAATGGAACTCAAACTAGAAGGCAACTCTAGCTCATGTGCAACCTTACCAACTCTCCTCAAGACTAAGTAAGGAACCATATACTGAGGATGAGCTTCCCCATCTTACCAAACCACATCACTTCCTTTATGGGAGACACCTTTAGAAACACCCTATCTCCAACCTCTAACACTAACTCTCATTGCCTCACATCTGTATAGGACTTTTGGCAACTTTAGGCAATCGTAAGTATATCCGAAATTACATTCACCTTTTCTATGGCTTGGTGAATGAAATTTGAGCCAAACATTTCCGTCTCACAAACCTCAGATCACCTAATAGTAGACCTACACATCCTATCATACAAGGCCTCAAACGGAGCCTTCCCAATGCTAGAGTTGTAGTTATTGTTATAGGCAAACTTTACAAGAGGTAGGTTCTCAACCCAACTTCCACCATAGTCAATAACACAAGCATGAAGCATGTCCTCTAATATTTGAATAGTCCTTTCTACTATCCCATCCAACTGTGGGTGGAAAGCAGTACTAAGACTTACCATGGTACCCAAACCTTTCTGAAATGACCGTAAAAGTGAGATGTAAACTGGGTACCATGATCTGAGATGATAGAAACTTGCACTCTATGCAATTTCACAATTTAATAGAGCTACAACCTTGCATACTCCTCGGCCAAGAAGTTAGTCCTCACTGGCAAGAAGTGAGCTGACTTTTTCATCTTATCCAAAATGACCCAAATCGAATCAAACTAATTTCAAGATCGTTGAAGATAAGTAACGAAGTCTACATTGATCACTCCCCACTTTCATTCTGGCAACTGAATTTCTTGATATAATCCTCCAGGCCTCATGTTCTCAACTTTCACTTAATGACACACTATGCATTTGACCACAAAATTAGCCACATCCCTCGTCATATTGTTCCAATAATACATCTCCTTAAGGTCATGATACATTTTTGTAGAACCAGGATAAACAATATAATATGAGTCATACACCTTAAACAAGATCCTCTCCTATAAACCATCGACATCGGGAACACATAACCTCCATTGGTACCACAAAGTACCATCACAACTACTCTCAAAGACCATCACCTTCTTCCCACCTACATCACTCTTCATCCTTACCAATATGGGATTTAACCTTTGCTTCTCCTTAATTTTAGCACTAGGAGATGACTGCACTATATTTTTAATGAACACACCATTATTCTCAGAGTCCAAGAGATGAACTCCAAGGTTAGATAAATGGTGAATGTCCTTCACCAACTCCCACTTTCTTTTATCCACATGAGCTAGACTCCCTATGGATAACCTTCTTAGAGCTTCAAAAACCACATTCACTTTACCTGGATGGTACTGAAAACTCATGTCATAATCCTTGAGCAGCTCAAGCCATCTTTTTTTCCTGAGGTTAAGCTTTTTTAGAGTAGACATATATTGTAGGATATTATGATCAGAAAAGATATCCGCATAAACTCCATAAAAAATAGTGATGCCAGATTTTCAATGCAAATACCACAGCTAGAAATTCAAAAGAATGAGTTGGATAATTTCTCTCATGCACCTTCAACTACCTAGAGTGATAAGTTATCACCTTACCATGCTATATCAGAATGCACACAAGACCCACATGAGATGCATTATAGTAGACCACAAACCTATTGGTGCCTTTCAGCAAAGTCAAAACCAGAGCTAAAGTTAGCTTATCCTTCGTCTTCTCAAATCTACCCTCACGGGCATCAAACCACAAGAATTTTACCTTCTTCTTAATCAACTTAGTCAATGGGGCAGTTATAGAAGAAAAACTATCTACGAACCTCCTGTAGTAACAAGCTAAACCTAAGAGCTCTGAATATCCATTGGAGTCATAGGTCTAGGCCACTTCTTAACCGCAAAAACCTTTAGAGGATCTACTATGATCTATTCAATAAAAATGATATGACCTAGAAAAGTGACAGCGTTCAACCAGACTTCACACTTAGGAAACTTCGCATCCAACAGTTGTTATTTTAGAGTCTGCAACTCAACATAGAGGTGATTGGCATGATCCAAATCACTCTTACAATATACCAATATGTCATCTATGAACACAATGATGAATAAGTCTAGAAACTGATAGAAGACCCTATTCATCAAATCCATGAATGTCGTTGGGGCATTGGTTAACCCAAAAGACGAAACCAAAAACTCAAAGTGCCCATATCGGGTATAAAAAGTTGTCTTAGGGATATCCACCACCCTAATCTTAACTTGATAATACCTGGATTGAAGTTCTTTCTTGGAGAAAAAATTAACACCCTACAACTGATCAAACTAAAAATATATCCTTGGAAGAGGATACTTATTCTTTACCATTACCTTATTCAAGTATTGGTAATCAATACACATTTGAAGGGAACCATCCTCTTACACATAAATAACACTGGTACACCCTACGAAGACATACTAGGATGAATAAAACCCTTATCTAAAAATCCTTTAATTGCTCCTTAAGCTCCTTTAGCTCAGCCGGAGCCATTCTATATGAGGTAATAGAAATTGGAAGAGTTCCCAAAACAAGATCAATCCCAAAATCAATCTCCCTATCCGGAGGAACACTAGGAAAGTCATCAGGAAAAACCTCAGGAAATTTATATAGCACCGGTACCAAATGTAAGGAAAGACCATACAAGTTAGAATCCTTAACCCAGACCAAATGATAGAGACACCTCTTGAAGATTAATCTCATAGCTCAAAGATACAATATAAACCTCCCATTAGGAGCTACGGAACCACCCTCTCTCTCACTAACTAACTTATTAGGGAATTTAAAAACTACCTTACAGGTCCGACAATCTAGAGAAGCATAGCAGAAGTGCAACCAATCCATCCCCAATATGACATTGAATTCCACCATATCTAATTTAAAAAGATCTACCAGATTCCCCCGATTACCCACAGATACCACACACCTTATATAGACTCTTTTAGCAATCACAGAGTTAACTATCAAGGTAGAAATAACAAAAAGGTCTGAAACAGACTCAGGACAAACACAAAAATACACAACCACAAATATGGTCACATAAAAGGGAGTGGACCCTAGATTAAGTAAATAGTACACATCATAAAAAAAGAGTTTCAACATACCAGTCACGACATCAGGCGATGCCTCAAACTCCTATCGGGTAGTGAGAGCATAAAGGTGGTTCTGACCAGGATCAACCTTATTCTCCCCCGAATCAACCTTACCAATAGGATAGTTCCTAAGCATATGCCCTGTCTAACAATAGTTGAAGCACCTATCCCTCTTCTTATCACAGAAACCCCTATACAAACAACCATAAAATCTACAAAGAGGTTATATTAGAGCTGATTATCCCCTACTATCCTGAGATTCATCACTTTATGCCCTAAAATTATCGCTAAAATAGAAATACCTATCACCTAATCGCTTTGGATAATGAGCACTACTCATCAATTCAGACCTAAAGTTGCCTCACTTTTTCTTGGGCTACTTACCACCATTCCTTCTACTCTACTATTGGCCACCACCCTGCTTAGAGAATTTGAACATCTTTCCCAATCTCTATCCCAACTTAGCTTGATTCTTCTTCTCTTATTCTACCTGATCCATGTAAACAACCAACCTAGAGATATCCATGTTCTTGATTAACAAGGTAGCCTTACTGTCTAGGATCAACTCACGAGATAATCCTGAAGTGAACTTTCTTATTTGGACCCTCATACTAGAAATCAACTCCGGAGCATACCAAGATAAATGGTGAAACTTCAAACTATACTCCTTGACTGATATCTTACTCTGCCTCAAATTAACAAACTCTTATGTTTTTACCTCCCTCAACTCCTGTGAAAAAAAGTGATCTAGAAAATTATAGGAGAAATCCTCCTATGGTGATGACTCATTATTGTCACCCTATTCGTGGTATGCATAACATGAAAGATCTTTTCTATTTCATCTGGAAAACCTTGATAATCCTCCTCAACCTTAACACCAATAAAGATCTGAGGGTTTAACCTCATGAAATGGCCAACCCTTGTGTCCTCACAAGATGGAAAAATGGGAAAAGCATGCTAGACTGAGTAGCTACAAACTATGCGAACATGTGAATGGACTGATGAAACTTAGCATTCTATACTTCAGCCTAAGGATCCTGGGATAGACTAGAGGGAACCAATGGAACTCTAGGAGGACAATGAGGAATTGGAGCCCTAGACCGAGTATGGATCCTATGAGTAGAGCATGTCCCATCTATATTATCCCCAGTTAGGGAAGAGGAGTTTTTGTGAAATTTAGATCGTCGAGGTATGATTTTAAAGGCAAACAAATGGTAATTAGTGAAGAATTCAGGACTTAGACTATAGCATGAAAATAGAAGACAAGAAAGAGAAATATTCCTAAATGCCTTGTATCCTCTCCCTTATAAGTGTTGCACGCTTCACACCCTTAAAAGAGACTTTACTCGGCATGGATTTATGGAATCCCAATTGACCATTAACCTAGGGCTCTAATACCAATCCGACATGACCCAAACTGGGACCTAGTCATGTTGGGTGTCTCAAGCCTAATCAGGACCGAAGAGCATACCCAATACCCAACCATAACCGCCCTGCACACCATGTCAGATAAATTATGAAAATATAACATAATAAGAAAGAACAATCACAACTAAAAAATAGAAAAATAATGTCAGCACCAATACCAATTACAAGACTGACACCAATACCAACACCACCTATGCCAACCCAAAGTATTTTCACAAAGCCTCAATCAAAAATCAAAACAATATCCGATCGGGATATGCCCCTGTCCATAGCTAAAAATAAAATCCAAGAAATAACCAAAAATATGAAATGACATCCATAACATGAAATGGAGTCTTTTGAAGTATGGAAGCTCACCACTTCAGTCAGCACAAGTTGTTCTCGGATCCAAGGTCACTGAGCAGGAGAAGTGGTATGGTCATTTAGTTGCATCGCATAAGGATGCAATGCTCGAAGATAGGTTTGTGGTAAATGCTAGCATGTACTCTAGAATAAAGATAAAATAATTCTAATAATTTGAAAACCAAGTTAGATAACTATATGAAATAACATACATATATACCATGACGGGAGAGGTAACCGGGTTTAGCATGCATTTAAAACATTAACCTAGGTTTGTGTAGCTTTATCGTCATAATCCACTCATGGACTTTATGGGTCTAGTTTTACCCCCTGAATGGGATCCAATGAGTGTAGCCACACAAAATGGGGATATCACAAGGGCTGGGGAGTTTCGTGTACCCTTCGCACTCCATGATACATATATACAAGTATAAACTTAGAGGATTCCTATGTATACCATAAGTATAAAGTCACCATGACCAATCCTCAGGTCAACAAATATGAGTTTCCAGTGTTCGCCTATCGAACTCACACTTTCACGGTAAGCTATCACAACCTACCATTACTTCCCAATTAAAAGCTTTAGGACATAAGTAAACCACCAATTCCAAATTTAATTACCAAATCCTTATGAAGTGGTATTTTCATACCTACTATAGCTTGCAAAAAATGTCATTAGCCAATTCTTAGAGTATTCCTATGTACCCCACATGATTTCTAATTACACCAAAATCATGGCCACCAAGGCCTTTCCAATCCATTTAAAATCATTTACACCAATTTAGGTTTCATTGCCATATTATGCAATGTGATTGTTTCAATAAAAGTCAAATAACGTGACAAAATCATTTTCATAGGCATTTTACTAAACATGTTGAGGGCATAAAGTTTCAAAACCAAAACCAACCAATTTGGGGAATCCAAAGTGCCCCTAAACCCATTTACCATTACCACACATTCCACAATGTTCAAACCAATATTATTATATGAAAAAACCACAAGTAAAACATGGAAAACATTATCCAACCATTAGTAACAAAAATCCGCCAACATAGATTTCAAAACCAAATAATACCCATAATTGAATCATGACAGCTATTCGATAAAACATGAATTTAGTTGAACTAACAATGGGGAAGGGGTAACATGCCTTAGATACCAAGGAGTGCAGAGAGAAACCATCCTTGAAAGCCCTAATATACCACCATGAAGAAAACTCTAGCCTTTCTTGAACCAGAAAACTTGAGAGAGATATGAGAGTGTTTGAGCATTTATTTATCTTAACCCAAGACTACCCCTTAGTCGTAACATGGTTCTTAGCACTACAAGTGATCCCAAGATAACCATGAACTGGCATACTATTAAGCAGCTTGTTTATGATATATTAAATACCTAGCTCTGATATGTGGAAAGATAATCAAGACAAATTAGGGAAGAATTATAATACTGATACAATTTACAATCTAATAAAAACATAAGAGTGAACTAAAATTACATAACTGATTCTGACTAATATTTATAAAGCCTCTACTATACTAGCTATAGATAGCTGAAACATACCTCCAGCTACCACAAATAATTACATACGAGTAATAAAATAAGTACATGATCAATATCTGACTAAAGTCCCCAAAATATGAGAAATTATCACCTGCTAGTTAGAAACTGCAACTATTTGGTCTTGATGTGTGGGCTATAACTAGTACTTATATTATGAAACAATGTATCCATATAAACGTATATATGGATCAGTACTTCTGGAATATACTAAGTAAGCAGGGGTGAATGTAATAAGAAAAAGTGATTTTATATGAAATCTTAAAGCATGCATGCTAAGTGTAAGTAGACTCACCAAGAGACTGAAATAGACTGAAAGATGAAATATCTTAAAACATGAGCAACAAACATAATCTGATAAGCTGGTGAATCACTACACTTTGTTTCATACAACTTTACTTTTGTAGGATAAGTAGAACTGAAGTTGGGATACAGTAAATCATGGATACTTAAACATATGAAAGTAAACATACATGTATTGAGCTGATCTAATTAACTGAATAACTAATGCATAGGAAACAAAATGATCAAAATCTAAGGAAAGAGATAACTAGTATCTATATACTGGGTAGTTGATATATGAATATGAACTACTGAACAACATGAGATAACTTAGCATAAATGTATGAAAACAATAAAATCTGAGAATTCAAGACCATGCATAAGCATATTGCTGAAATAATCTGTAAACTGAAATACTAAAATATGATAATTGAATAACTAATAGTCCGTATGTTATGGTCAAGAAAACCTAAACTAAAAATATACTGAATACTGTACTAAGATTGTGGGAGGTATCATCTAACTGAGATTATAACCCCAGTTAGAAGCGTGTCAGCACCGTGCCATGGGTACTAACACGGGTTGTGTGGATCAATTAAAATAATGCATGAAAGACTAAAGAGTCACTCTCTACTGGCAGGTTCTCTGGTGAGATATGCATTAACCCTCAACTAGCAAATAGACATCTCAAACCAAAACTGGCTATGTAGTTCTGGAACTCAAGGACTACTACTAAGTGTCACACTCTCTACTAGTAGGTGAGCCCCCATCCCTAGGTTCACTCGGTGTTAAATCCTTCTCCCAATTGAATGACACTGGGACACTGACTGGTGTATGCACTGAAGTTGATAAGCTCAGGTCATGATATTTTGAAAACAACTGTGCATACAGATTTTGAAGTAATTGTAAGCATGTATACTAATGTCTTAACATAAAGTAAAACTAGAACTTTTGTTATAAATGTGATAATTTTAATATGGGGATAAAATCATGATTCTATCTAACTTGTTACTTGAAAGGGAAAATCATGTAAAAAACATAGGTATCGGGTGTTCATAAACCACTAGCACTGAATGAGTACAAAATACAATATCAATCTTGAAACACTGAAATAAGTGATTATGGTTCAAAGACCCTAACATGGACAATTCATCAAACAAATGGGGATCATAAACTTGAACATGGGAATATAATGTACATCTGAAAACAACATGGGTGCATG